>NC_046159.1:59544632-59709632 GCF_011064425.1 Rattus rattus
CAAGAGACCCGATTGTCACAGTTCTCATCTGTCTTATCAGAACAGCTGCTGCTTGTGATTGGCTGAGAGTCAGCGGCTTGTGACAAGAGTAGCTTTGGTCCACTATGGAGGAAGGCACCTTGAAGCCAAGAGTGAGATGTTAGACAAACTTGTTCTCATCGAAGTTTGAATTTACATACCAGGATTACATCATCTTCCTCTCCTTCCTCCTCCCCTTCCTCCTCCTTCTCTCCTTTGTCAATTGTTTGAAAATGGCTGAAGAGGCAGAATCAGACCTTGGATTATGCGTGTTTTGCTGACCTCTGCTCTGTATTACTTTCCCTGCTATATTTTTATCTTACCAGCATCTGAAACCATCTTTAATTTTTCCTGTCTATCCTGGTTGACCATGAGCTCACTGAGAAAGAGCACGTGTAGGCGAATGAATGAATCTATAACCCCAACAGTCCTAGCTAATAAAATACTGCCTTCATCTTCATATTGTGTGTGTGTGTGTGTGTGTGTGTGTGTGTGTGGTGTGTATGTGGTGTGTGTGTGTGTGTATGTGTGTGTGTGTGTGTGTGTGTGTGTGTGTATGTGTGTGTGTGTGTGTGTGTGTGTGTGTGTGTGTGTGTGTGTGTGTGTGTGTGTGTGTGTGTGTGTGTGGTGTGTGTGTGTGTGTGTGTGTGTGTGTGTGTGTGTGTGTGTGTGTGTGTGTGTGTGTGTGTGTGTGTGTGTGGTGTGTGTGTGTGTGTGTGTGTGTGTGTGTGGTGTGATGTATGTGGTGTGTGTGTGTATATGTGTGTGTGTGTGTGGTATATGTGGTGTGTGTGTGTGTGTGGTGTATGTGGTGTGTGTGTATGTGTGTGTGTGGTGTATATGGTGTGTGTGTGTATGTGTGTGTGTGTGTGCACGTATGTGTATACCATTAGTGTGTGGGTGCCCTTGCAGGCCAGAGAAGGGTATCAACTAGAGTTACAGATGGTTGTGAACCACCCAGTGTGGGTGCTGAGAGCTGAACTCAGTCCTCTGCAGAAGCAGTAGGCACTCGTAACCACTGAGCCGTCTCTCCAGACCCTTGCTTTAGTGAAACAGTGGTAATGTCTGGTTTTGTTGAGAGAAGCTGTTACTCCACCTCAGCCTCCTGAGTTCTGAGATTACAAGCCTGTTCCGCACAGCTGACTCTGCCTTTGTAGCAAGTCCCCAGATATGCCAACCGCTGGCTCCAGGATAGCTCTGTGGATGTTGAGATGCCATGATTTGCACTCCAGCTTTCCTGATGAAGGAGGGGGCATTGGAAACTTTGGAGATCAATGACAGGAAGTCTCTCTACTCCTGTCATGGTACAGGGGAAAAAACAGCATCTGGGGAATGAACACAGTCCAATGCTGGATGGGCTGTCAAGATACACAGTCAGACATCTGCACATATGTATGTAGACCTACATGCAGACACATGCATGTACACAGATGCAGGTACACACATGCACACATATATGAATGCACACACAGGATGCAGGTGTATGCACACATCAATACACACATGGGCACATGGGCATACATACGGGGCATCTTAAGTACCATAGTTTCCTGATTCGGATAGCTCATCTCTTCTCTGTTCTGACCTGCAGAAGTGTTTAACTCAGAACCTCTGTGTCCTGAGGGTCAGTAACAGCACTTCACCCCAACAAGGCAACAGAACAGCTATCGTGTGTGTCTCCAAACAGAGGAGCAACCAGGAAGCACATGGTTGGCATAATAAACTCAACCGCTCAAATCTCTTCTCTAATGATTAGCCTGGCCCAGGAGCTCTGGGTCCCGCACAGGTGACCCTTTGATGACATCATGTATGTTTCCTCTTGGCTCAGCTTCATGCAAACATGGTACCCTAACTAATGATTAATACCACACCCTGCTCACAGTCATTTCTCTTCCGCTTTTTTCCACAGGAGCTTCTGCTGGCGTGACTGAACTCTGAACGTTAGCTAGAGCCATGGTAAGTGCCTCACCCCACCTGGTACCAGCCACAGGCAGGCACAGGATGTGTACTTAGGTGGCTTAAACAAAACTCGGTTTGTTCAGCAGTGGGCATGAAGACACCATAAGGCAGTCTCTGTGTATCTGTCTGTCTGTCTCTCACTGCCTCTGTCTCTGTCACTTGCCCCACTTTATCTCTCTGCTTTTCTCTGACAGGGTCTCTACATAGATAGCCCTGTCTGTCCTGGAACTCACTAGGTAGGCTATGCTGATTTCAAACTCACAGAGCTCTGCCTGCATCTGCCTCCCATGGGCTAGGATTAAAGCCTTGCACCGCCTAGCCTGGCCTTTTCTTTTCCTTTTATTTTTTCCCAATGTCTTTCAAATTTACTTCAAAGTGGGTAGCTTGACCCTGAAAAGGAATTCACAGACTCCCTTACATTTCTAAAGCAGAAATATAAGCATAAAGAATATATAAATATATAAATTAATAGAATTTGAAATTATAATGTAATATTAATATTGTAATGGAATATTATAACAGAACATATTAATATATGAATATATATAAATGTGAGAATAGAGAAACAGATGATGTTTTCTCTCTGTAAAACATAACTTTCCATTTTAGAACACTTAGGCAACTTCAGAGGAACGCATGTTCTACCACCCTCAGGGGTCCCCCTGGACAGCCCCATCATCTTAGGCTCGACGAGACGGGTGCTTTGGGACAGGGGACAGATGCCATTTGTGTGGAGGTTAGATGACAGTGTTATGGAATTAGTTCTCTCTTGTCTTCACATGGGTCCCAGGGATCAAATCCTGATCACCGTGCTTAGGTGACAAGAACCCTAGAACTTGCTGAACCATCAAACCAGCCCTAAGGGGGTGCTTCCTAGCAGACCCCCCTGGCCGCCTGCCTCAGTCACAGCTGTGGTCGGGTTTCCTTGGACTTAGTGATTGGTCTTTGGCACAGGCCCAGGATTGGGGCCCTTTGAGAGTTCTGTGAGGTTCATCAGGAAGGTAGAAACTGGCCTCTGGGCTGCCTTAGACGGCTCTCCCCACTCAAAGGCGTCCTGAGGAGGGAGATGGCTGAGTCAGAGTGTGGACCCTGACCCCTCCCTCTGAGCACTGTGGGTGTGGACACCTGTGTGGCTGCACCTGTGTGGCTGCACCTGTGTGGCTGACCTGCCATACTTTTCAGTGCCCAGCTGAACCTTCTCACCTTCCCATCTCCCACATTCCCATCTCCCACCTTCCCATCTCCCAGTTACTGTAACGGCAGTGACGACGTTTCCTCAGTTGTAGCACTGCCTGCCTACTTCTAGTGTTCACCGCTTCCTTTCTATGTGATCGTCTTAGTCAGGCTTCCTACTGCTGTGATGAAGCACCATGACCAAAGCAACTCCCAGTTCCATACAACAGTTCACCATCAGAAGCAGTGAGGGCAGGAACTCACACAGGGTGGGAACCTGGAGGCAGGAGCTGATGCAGAGGCCATGGAGGGGTGCTGCTTACTGGCTTGCTCCTCATGGCTTGCTCAGCTTGGTACTCTATGGTAACTCAGGACCACCAGCCCAGGAGTGGCACCATCCACAGTGGGCTGGGCCCTCCTCCATCAATAATTAATAAGACCACGCCTCAAAGGCGGATCTTACAGAGGCATTTTCTCAGTTGAGGCTCCTTCCTCACTGATGCCTCTCGCTTGTGTTGATATAAGAGTGGCCAGCATGGTGATGTTTGCTTTGCTTCCACGACAAGTTTCCCTGGCGTGGACGTGCCACCCCTCCCCATCATCCTGGAAAAGATGACTGTGCATTGTGCCCTAGAATTTAATCCGTGCAGACACTCATGAGACTCACAAGGGAAAAAGGTTCCCAACGGAACAAGAGTTGTGTAGGATGTTACTAGGTAAACGGAACCTCCCTTGCAAACACCCCTATCGATTCCTCCTCAGACGTTAATCTTCATCTTATGACAGTTTAAACTTGAACTTGGTGTGTGAGAACCACCCAGAAACGTTCAATACTGGGATTCCAGAGATCCTCAGGAAACGTTGACTCAGAGGCTGAGGTACCGCTCAGTGGTAGGACGCTTGCTGTATGTGAGGCCCTGTCTATCTTCATCGCCACTTGGCCTGTGATCTGTGTCCTCCTATGAGGACACCAGCCCCATCAGGTCCAGGGCTGACCCTGCACTAGCACCTCTTCCTAACGTCTCACATTTGCAATGGCCCCATTCCAGCTGAAGTCACGCTCTGAGGTCCTGAGGGTTAGGACAGCAACAACCGCACAGGTGACAGTGCCTAAGTTGATGTCACAGCTCTCTACTGTCCTCCGATGGGTATGTGAAGCCACTAAGTGCTCACATTGACTGACATCTAAGTAGAGGAGGTCCACGTCTTGTGGCAGCTGAGGGCTTTTCTTGGTAACAGCCTGCAAAGTGGTCTGGCATATAGGACTCAAGTCGGGTTTGTGAGAGCAACTGTAGAGTATAAAGCTCCCGTCTTCCCTTAGGTGGCCTGTTCAAGTCCTTACATCAGATGAAACCACGAACACCTTCAGCTCGGTCCCACGCTATTCCTGCCAGCTTATACAAATGCAATATCTGATTTCATCACCGACATCATCCCATTGGCTTCTATCAATAAGTAGTCTAAGAGAGAGATCAAAGAATCTCACTATTATATTTAATTTGGCAATGTGCCTCAGTTGTGTTTAGATGATGATGGTGATGATGATGGTGGTAGTAACCATAGTGATGGTGGTGATGGTGGTGGTGGCAGTGACATCTAGTCTAAGTTTTTATTTTAACTTTTTCCTGGGCTCCATGCTGAGAGCTTTCCCACCTTTATCCTGTTCCATTATTACAGCAACACTGTGAGTTGGTTTAATTATTTTCAATACACGTGTGAGAAACGTGAACCCTCTCCTGGGCATACAGCTGCCAAGGGTTGGAGACAAGCCTCTGGTCAGGTTTGCTGGGCTCCCGTGCCGTGCTTCTGCAATATATTAGTGACTTATTAAGTGACAAAATACCAGAGAAAAGCCACTTAGTGGCGGAAGGTTTATGTAGCTTCGAGTCTGAGGTATACCATGGCGGAGAGTCATGGCAGAGAGAACGTCTGCTGATCTGTCTCAGGAAGCAGAGGGGAGAGCTGGACACAGGAGCTCAGCTTCCTTGTTCAGTGGATGGCGCTGCCCACGTTTAGGGTGGCTTTCCTCATAGGCATCTCTAGAATTTTCTCTGTGACATGATTCTAGCTCTTGTCAGGTTGACAATATCACAGTATTAACTATTGTATTCAGCTGTAGCAGCCGCTGGCTACTTGCTCTGCCCCGCATTGTGGGGTCTCTTACTTCTCCAGGTTGCCTCCTCTCAATCATGCTCGATGGCCTGTCAGTGTCTGCTGAATGGATCCAATCTGAGCGGCCCAGGCTGGTCCCAATCCTGCTGCCCTGTTTCCCATCTCCTTGGGTGTTTCAACAAACTCATCCAGTGCCGTTGTACCCTAAATGTGGTATTTTAGGTTGGCCTCTAGACTTGTCCGGGGCCACTGCTCATGGGTACTAAGCATGGATGTCTAATGGAAAGAACGTCCTTTTACTTATTTTATTTTATGTTCAGCTGGCTACATTCATGTCTGTTAGAGGGTGTCAGAAACCCTGGAACGGGAGTTAGAGACACATGTGACCTGCCCTGTAGGTGCTGAGAATTGAACTCAGGTCCTTTTGGAGCACATCCACACCTCCACACTATACACACAAGTAAAATTTTAAGTTAAAAGACAAAATGGAGTAGTTGAAGAAACCCCTGATGTCAGCCTCTGGCCTCCACATGCACATGTGCACACATGCATACAGATGTTTAAAAGTAGCGGTCTTGGGGCTGGAGAGATGGCTCAGTGGTTAAGAGCACCCGACTGCTCTTCCAGAGGTCATGAGTTCAATTCCCAGCAACCACATGGTGGCTCACAACCATCTGTAAAGAGATCTGATGCCCTCTTCTGGTGTATCTGAAGACAGCTACAGTGTACTTATATATAATAAATTAATAAATCTTTAAAAAAAAAAAAAGTAGCGGTCTTTACCAGAAGGAATAGCGACTGTGCTATTTGCTAGGCCTCCACCGGGCTTGTTGCCTCCTCCCTCCCTGGTTTGTGTATCTGTAGCTGCCCCTTCCTTTGATGTTTAGACCTTAAAGAGGAGCGATTTGATATTTCCCTCCCTGAAACTTGGTGTTTGACACCGAGGAACACAGAGGTGGGCTGAGAAACTGAGAGGAGGACCTCTCCTCAGGGATCCCCAAGCCTGCTTGTGTCTAACTAACTTCCTAGCCTTTGGCTAATGACTAACTCGCACTCAAGTTTTTGTCTTCTTTATCTCCACTTCCTCCCACCTGTGTTATTTCGAAGCTGATTCCAGATTTCCCATCTTCTACCCGTGAGTCAGCTGTATAAAGGTAAAATGTACGCTGTAGTCACAGCCCCACTATCAGACCAGACTCTTAGGACTGACTTCCTGTGTCATAAAACATCGCCGTCCAGCTGTCCTGTCATGTCCTTACCACATCCTCCACCCAAAGCAGACTCGCCTCTATGAATGATTGGTTGTTGTTGTGTGTGTTTGGTTTGGGGTTTGCGTTTTTGAGACAAGGCCTCTCTAGCCTAGGCTGCCCTTGAATCGGTGGCTGAGCCTAGCCTTGAACTCTTGATGCCCTACTTCACCTCCCAAGTGCTGGGATGACAAGCACGCAGCACTGTGCCCAGCAGCTGTTGGCTAATGTGTCTTTTTAACCTCTTGGACTTTGACTCCCTTCTACCTCTCTCTTCCAACCTCCATTGCAGCTTATCGACTGAAGAAGCTGTATTATTGGTTTGGCATTTCCTTGTGCATTATATTTATAGCAAATCGTTTTTGGGCTCTACAGACATGAACTTGACTGAATTCATACTTGGTTTTTTCCTTTTGGGGAGATTGCTGTACAGAGGGTGGTGTGATTTCTCTTGGAGCAGATCCTTCTCGTGGCAGCCCCAGGGTCTTCGGACTAGCCTATCTTTGTCTGTAGCTCCCCTCCTCTTCATTGTCATATGACCAAGTGTTTCACATGAACCATCTCTCGGCCTAAATGGCAGTGCTTCCTGCAGCCCACTGGGACTCTACTTACTTGGTGGCACCTGTCACCCCAGGCTGCCGCTGGGACGTGTGATTCTCGGTGTGCTCGTTGTCTGCCCTCCTCAGAGAAGGTGGTGGCCCCACCGGAGTGTGAACCCCCTCCCTTCATGGTTGCTGCTGCTGCCCTGGCACCTGGGGTAGAGCTTGGGCTTCTGTATGAGAGGTCACCTGTCAGTCACGTCATTTTCTGTGCATTCAGGAAACCAAAGGAGGAACTGTGAAAGCTGCTTCAGGATTCAATGCAACTGAAGATGCCCAGGTCCTGAGGAAGGCCATGAAAGGTCTCGGTAAGTACCTCTGAGGGTGTCCTGAGTGTGGATGTCACAGTCGTGAGGAGGGCACCATGGGCACTGGTATTTACCTCAGACAAACATGAGCTGAGGATGTAGCTCAGTTGGTCGAGCACTTGCCCGCCATGCACAAGGCCCCTGGCTTCACTCCCCTGTGCTGCAAAACAACAGCAAACAAACAAAACGATGGTAACACTGTCCGCTCGAGGACAACTCGGATGAGAGAATGTGTCAATAGTGAGTTTTCTGTTGCTACAACAAAATGCCCAGGATAATCATCTTAAAAAGAGGGAAGGTTCATTTTGGATCACAGCTTTGGAGCTATCAAGTCCACGATTGGCTGACTCATTGCTTTGGGGCCTGTGGTTAGAGAGCACATCAACAAGAAAGTTAATTCATATTATAGCTAGAGAATGGGGGGAGAGAAGGGGATGGAGGGAGGGGTAAATGATTCATGAGAACATCGACAAAGACCTAACTACCTCCATTACGTTCTACCTCCCTCCTATTAGCACCTCTGGTGGGGGGTGTTGCTGCCACGATGTCTGTGCAGCTGAGTCAGTGGACGTGCAGATGGGGGCTGTGTGAGCAGGCAGGGGATGTCTCTCAGAGCATGGCCCTGAAGTTGTCTTCCCGAGGGCAGGTCCAGTTGTACTAGGTGCCCTGCCAGCCGCCCTGGACATATTTCTGCAACAAGGCTTCGCTGTTGGACATGTGGAGAGAAGTGTCCCCGGTTCTAGTTATCCCTGAGAATCTCTGAGATTTGGTAAAGATGCTCGGCAGTGAGACCTTGCTTCTCAGTCTTGCGATCTCAGGTTCATTTTCCATAACTGTCTGCTGCTAACAGCCGTGGCCAGAATGGCAGGTCTTTGCTAATCTCCACTGTATTAGCCTGAAGGCAGAGGCTTCTCAAGGACCTGTTTGAGAAGCAGGGTGTGGTGGG
The DNA here is from genome assembly GCF_011064425.1 of Rattus rattus. Classification (NCBI taxonomy): domain Eukaryota; kingdom Metazoa; phylum Chordata; class Mammalia; order Rodentia; family Muridae; genus Rattus; species Rattus rattus. Next base: position 59,552,995 of record NC_046159.1, read on the forward strand.
TGAAAGGATATCGAGATGAGCTGACTTCCCCAGGCTGTCAGAACCTGTGAGACTGATAATTCTGGGAAACAGCTGATGAGCAATCTCGGGCAATCAGTCAGCCACTGGCCAGGTCTAATGAACAATCTCCAGCAATCAGACTCTGCCTTCAGCCTGTCTAAGCACTGTGACCCCTGCCACCCATCTCCTGAACTTACACCTTCTCACTTCCCTTTTTGTTGTAAAAAAGTAGAAAATGTGTAGGCCCCACCGCCTGCATTCTTTTCTTTCTTTTTGGTCCAATTTTATTTCTGTATGTTGCAAGAACATTATAGTCCAGTGTGTAGAGCAAAGTTTTCAGAATTCCCAAAGCAAGAAATTGAGACATTTGACACAACCAGGCCTGATATGAGCTACTGAGGTGAGCTCTTGAAGGAGACAAGGGCTGTAAAGGCTATTCCTGTCAGTCTGCAGTCTGGGTGCTGATTGGTGCTAGTACAGCTAAGAGTATGGGAAGGCTGGAGAGATGGCTCAGGAGTTAAGAGCGTTCCTGCTCTTGCAGAGTGTCCAAGTTCTGTTCTCAGCACCCTCATCAGGCAGCTCCCAACCGCCTGGAACTCCAGCATCTTGCCTCAGCAGACACCATCACATACACACACACACATATACACACACACGCCGCACGCACGCACACACACACACATAATTTTTTTCTCTTTTCTTTTTTTTCAGAGCTGGGGATCGAACCCAGGGCCTTACGCTTGCTAGGCAAGCGCTCTACCACTGAGCTAAATCCCCAACACACACACACACACACACACACACACACACACACACACACACACACAATTTAAAGTAAAATAAAATTTAAAAACATCACATGGGCATGGTAAGAACTCTTTGTGGGGCTAGGATTCTGGCCCAGTTTGTAGAATGCCCTAATCCTGGGTTTGACCCCAAGGAAAGGTGGAGGATCAGGAGTTCATAGTTGAAATCAGGCCCGGATGCATGAATCTGCATTTAAAAAACAAATAAAGACTAGGAATGTAGCTCACTGGTAGAGTACTTGCCTAACACATGTGAAGTCCTGGGTTCGATTCCTCATACTAAAAAACAAATAAAACAAACAAAAAAACCCCAAACCCATGGTTCCCTGAGAGGAGATCATCTTTCATGTGGGATCATCAGGCAAAGCTTGGAAGTGTGGAGTTTAAGATGCCCTTGGGAGGTGGGTTGAGTTTTAATAAACAATGAAGAGCGAATGTGTTTCTGGGAGTGGAGCTGAGCTGAAGCTTGAGGGAGTCACAGTGAGCTTGGGAAAATTTGCTCTGCAGGATCAGGCCAGAGGGAAGATTCCTGGGATGGCAGCTCCTAAAGGGAGGTCCTAGGGCGGCTACTGAGAAAGCCACCAATTGAATTACAGCCACGGAGGGGTGGTCGCAAGGGGAGGGGTGGTCGAAAGGCACGAGGCCAGGGCCAGGAAACCACAGGTATCAGAATTAGGATGCTGAATGAGGGGCTAAGGATGACTTGAAACAGAGAGACTGTAGTCATGGAGGGCTCAGGAGAGCGTTCAAGAGAGCACGTGGGAAAAGCAGAAAAATTCAAGAGCAGATTCTGAGCTGGGTGGGCAGACCTGGAATCCCCACACTGGGGAGGCAGAGGCAGAAGGATTGAGAGTTCAGGATCAGCCTGGGCTAACTAGGAAAGCCCCAAACAAGAGCTAAGCTATAAGTCTGTCTGCTTCCTCCCTTCACCCAAGGGTCTATACCTCAGAGAACAGAGACTGCAGTGCTCAGACAGCAGCCTCCTGTGAACCCAGCTGACCACAGGGAGCCCATCTGAGTTAATGAGCAGGCAAGGGATGAGAGTTAGTTTTTCTTATAGGAAAGATAAACCAAGCTACAAAACAGGGATTTAGATAGAAGGTTTTTACAGATTTATGAAAAATGAAACCGTGAGTTCCTGTGTTACTGTTTGGGTTAAAAGCAGAGTGTGGCCATAGAGCTACGCTTTGCATGGCTTGGAAGGAAATTTAAATCTGGAGGAAGATGGGGAGTTTAAAAACAAACAAACAAACAAAAACAACAACAACAACAAACTCAAAGCTAATGTGAGGGTTCAAAGCAGGAAGGGCTCTTCCTTCCAGAGCTCTGAAGGTTGGATTTGAGAGTTCTGTAGGTCTCCCTGTCCCTCATCTTTTGCTGAATCTCTAAGCTTGTGAAGAATGACATAGAGAACACATTTAAAACTTTCTCCCTGTGGCATTTTAGTAGAATGGCTTCTACCCTCTCCTCCCCCATGTGCCCCAGCTGCTTCTTCCAACAAATAAACAGAAAATTCCTCAAACACTAATATCCAGCTGCGAGAAGGGAGAACTCCTGCCTCCGCCTCCCTGGACTCTTGCTTCTAGGTTCTCTCTCCAGGGGCCACAGGGGAGACCATTTCCTTATACAGGTAAATCCTGACCCTGCTGTTTCCATCTCCAGGTACTGACGAAGATGCCATTATCGGAGTCTTAGCCTACCGGAACACTGCCCAACGCCAGGAAATCAGGACGGCCTACAAGAGCACCATCGGCAGGGTAGGCCCAGTCACCTGATCTTGCCGTGACCAGGGATTCCTCAGGCATCTTGGAAGCAGACCCCCACCTCCTACCCCTCACCTCATACACCATCCCCTCCCGAAGCTAGACTCTGAAGGGACCCATGCCTTGAGGCTACCTGTGAAGTTAGTGGTTATCAGAGTATAGGAAGACGGTGGGGGAAGAGGGTGGGGAGAGAAGAGGCAATGGGTGCAGGGCAACAGCCAGATGAGAGTATGAATCCTAAGGCTCTGTAGGACGACTGTAGGTAACCGCTACTCAAAGTAGAGAGCAGAGAGGATTTTAAACGTTCCTCACACAAACAAATGACAAGCATCTGAGGCGACAACTATGCCAGTCCCCTTACTTGATAACCACTAAGATGTCACACTGCCCCATTACCATTACAACTGAGCATCCATTAAAAATAGTGATATAACATGAGAGCTCACTGGGTAAAGGTGCTTGTCCTAACCTTGACGAGCTAAGTTCAATATTTAAGACTGGCCTGGTGGAAGAAGAGAATCAACTTCACTGACCTCCACATGTGAGGTCACACACACACACACACACACACACACACACACACACACACACCATGTCAGTTAATTTTAAAATGCCTTGGCTAACTCTAAGGCTGGGCACTCCTAACCCTCCCCCTGCTACCCCAGGCCCAATTGGAGAAGTAGCCGGAGTTCACTTCCTGAAGTCTCACATGGTTGGGTGGCTTTATCTCCTGCTAATACTGCACTGCGTCTCATTCTTCTTCCCAAAGTCCAGGCGATTCTGCCGTTCTCACTGCATCCTACTCTCAGTGTCCCGCCCATGCTCAGCTATTGTCTGTTGGCATCTTTATTGATAGATCACAAACCAATTGGGGACAACGATCTTCCAAGTCTGGACATGCAGATTCACAACATTAGCGCCAATCTCCAGCACATGCATGGCAGCTTATAAATTCATCTGTTTACCCAGCATGCTCTAGATTTTGTCTGAACCCCACACCTCCTCCCTCACCAGAATTATTCAGCCCAGTCTTTCCATACATCACCATTAAAGCACCCCAACCCTGTGCTTCTTTATTGAGAACCTTGACTCTGTACATCGGCACCCAGTGATGTCATGCCCAGTGTCTTGGGAGATGTCACAGCAGGTAATATTGAAGCTGCTTCTCACAGATGGCTCCAAACTGCTGGTCAACGTGGGGAGGGATGGGCAGGGCAGAGCTGACTCAATGCTCTCCAGAGCTTCTACAGGTGAACTCTGGGCACTCCTATAGAGAATAGGACAGATTGTTGCCAGCTCTCTCCAGAGCACCATAAACTGTTCCCATCCTCAGGGAAACCGAAAGAGATCAGTAGCAAACATGGACAGTCAAGGGAGGTGTGAGCTATACATCTAAGTGCTGTTGTAATATACACATGAGATTACCGCCAGAATCGAGCTAACCTATGGTAGCCTAAGATGACCAATTAATAGACTTCTAATTCATCCATCCACTCATTCACTCATTCATTCCACATTTGTGAATTTAACATAAAGATATGCACGATAGAAAGTTGTGTACATGATCCCAGCACTGGGGAGGAGACAGGAAAATAGGAGTTGGTGGCCCACCAGCCTAGCTTACCTAATCAGTGAGGTCTAGGGTCAGAGGGGGAACTTGTAGACCACAGTAGTAGAGAGCGATTGAGGAAGACACCAGACATTGACAACTCACCTTTACACACACTCATGCTTATGTGTGCATGCACACAAACACAGTGCATGTACCTACACACAGGTACAGACCCACAAACATTTATACACATATGTGTCTGTATATACACAAAATATGGGGCCAGTGAGATGGCTTCATGTGTAAAAGGGCTTGTTGCCAAGCTGAATAACCTGAGTTCGGTTCCACATGATAGAGAGACGCTTCTCTCGTAGGTTGTCCTCTGACCTCCACACACAAATAAGAGAAATAACTCAAAACTAAAAGTTAATGAGAACCACAACAACACACACACATGCACACACAAACACATACACACAACCAAACCAAACATATTGAAAGAGCTGGCATTGTTTTACAAATCTCACTGAAGTTCGGCATCATGGGAAATGACTGAACTCCCTAATTTGCTGTGCTGCTCGGCTTTGGTTGGAGTCAATAAATCAAATCTGGTCTTGGATAGTTGGACAAGTGGGAAGTATTTAACAGGCTTCTGGTGACTATGACGTGCAGATGTGTCAGATGACTGAGGGAAACGCCACCCTGTGCTTCCAAGAGGGTGACCGCGCAGGACAGTTTTGCACCATACTTGGCTATGTCGGGCATGAGGGACAATAGTCGCTGAAAGTAGACATGTCCTTCTCGCTGCAGGACCTGCTTGAGGACTTGAAGTCGGAGCTGAGCAGCAACTTCGAGCAGGTGATCCTGGGCATGATGACGCCCACGGTGCTGTATGACGTGCAGGAGCTCCGGAGGGCTATGAAGGTCGGTGGTCCCCTTGAGCTCTTGGTGTCCCCCGTGCACAGGGTAATGAGCCATCCTTCAGAAACACGACTGGCAGAGCTGGGCTACATGGCTCAGTGGTTACGAGTGTTTGCAGCTCACACAAACCACCAGCAACTCCAGCGTTAGGGACTTTGACTCCCTCTTCTGGCCTCCTCGGGTACTGCACCCACAGGCACAGACCCACGCACATAATCTAAAATCGTAAAGTTAAAAACAACGAAACAAACAAAAGCCTATGGCCAAACCCTTCTGAGATGGGGAAGAGAGACAAGGAGAGACAGGTTTTCCCCTCTGGACAACTTGAAATATACACGGCTGTTGTAATTAAGAAATCCCCAGAGTTGCTCCTTCCTGGGGCTGGTGGAAGAGGGACTGGCCCATGGTGCTGGTAGGACCCAGGTGTCAGGCGAGCAGGCGCGTTCTCTATAGCTGACTCGCTTGGCAGCAAGTGACGCTGAGATGCCAGTATAGCTACCCTCCTTTGCTTATCAGTAAATACTACACCAGGTAGAAGGTTCTGGGCTAGGCTCTAGAAAACAGGGACATAACATCTTTACCAGAACATTCCGACCTTCAGAGAAAGAGCAGAACCCCAGAGGGCAGAAACAGCACCTAACCTGTTAGGACAAACAACAGTTGGCTACGGGGCTCTACCAGTGTGCATTGATATTAATAATGATATGATAAACACTCCAGGCTCGGACGGGACAGGTGAAAGCTAACAGGCCCTGATTCTGGACCCCGGTGGGCTGCTATTACACTCTGCACTTCAGGCCTGCATTCCTCCTGAGTGTGGGACTGTTTTTAATTAGTAAATTCATTGTATTTTATTTGTTTAAACATGCATAAAAGTTGCCATGAACTTGACCCACTGGCTCATCCCATCCTCACCTCTGCCCTCACGTAGGGAGCTGGCACGGACGAGGGCTGTCTGATTGAGATCCTGGCCTCTCGCAACCCCCAGGAGATCCGTCGCATCAACCAGACATACCAGCAGCGTAAGTAGCATCCCCCGGGCCCTGGCACAGGTTGCCCAGGACTTGAAAGTAAGACTAGTGACTACTACTTCTCAGCTATTACATTATGATGCAGGTTTCTCCCACTTATCTTATTTATTTACCGTGAGTTTTCTGCCATATTTGTGGCCTACCTGGGTGCTAAGGATGGAGCCCAGGATCTCTCACAAGCTAGGCCAGCGCTCGAGGTTCTAGCACAGAGCTATACCCCATCTGTGATCCCCGTGTCTTCAAAGTCAGTATGTATTGCTTCTGAGGAGAAAACTGTCTCACAGTAGGGTCTCTTGCTCAAGGGTTCAGAGCCTGAGCCTAAACCTTGCGAGTCTGGAGTTAGAGGCCTGACCCTGACCTCAGCCCCACCCAGGGCTTGGATTAGCTCTCTAGCCCTGAAGGTTTTGGAGTTAGCTTCCAATCCTGACTTCAGCCCTATGAAGGTGTCTGGACCTCCACAGCTGGCAGAATGACGATCCAAGGGAGGCAGGAAGGCAGTCAATGACTGACCAGGGGTAGTCTATTTTTGGCTTATTTAAGCACACCGTGATTTGGTGAAAAATTTTCCTGGCGATAATTAACTCAATCCTGTGTGCACAATAAAACTTAAGATGACTACTTCGAAACCCTGTAAAGTACATGTGACATCATCCATAAAGATAAAGTCTATAGATTGACAGGCTCAGGATAAGGATCTGGGGAGGATCTGTGTGGTCCCAGCACAGAGGGCACAAAGGTCACCAGGCTATTAACCAGGTCTGCTCTAGCCTGCTGGGAAGATAACAGGTTTACATCCCTTCCTTTGAAGGAGCAGGTTGGAGTGTTTAACACTCCTGCCTCTCCTTGTGCTTGTGTGAGTGTAAGAACCCTCCCTGTCTCCCTCACAGCTCACCCAGGATTTGGAGTTGGCCCCTGTCTTAGTCAGGGTCCCTATTCCTGCACAAACATCAGGACCAAGAAGCAAGTTGGGGAGGAAAGGGTTTATTCAGCTCACACTTCCATGTTGCTGTTCATCACCAAAGGAAGTCAGGACTGGAACTCAAGCAGATCAGGAAGGAGGAGCTGATGCAGAGGCCATGGAGGGATGCTGGCTTGCTTCCCCTGGCTTGCTCAGCTTGCTCTCTTATAGACCCCAGGACCACCAGCCCAGGGATGGCACCACTCACAATGGGCCCTCCTACCCTTGATCACTAATTGAGAAAATGCCTTATAGCTGGATCTCATGGAGCCATTTCCTCAAGGGAGGTACCTTTCTCTGTGATAACTCCAGCTTGTGTCAAGTTAACACACAAGACCAGCCAGTACAGCCCCCTAACCCTAACCTCAGCCTCACCCAGGATTTGGAGTTGGCCCCCCTAACCCTGACATCTGTTCCGCAGTGGCTTCTGGGGGTGTAGAGGGTTTCACTCTTCAGGGAGATCTGTTAGAACTTTTCTGAGGACTTCTGTCTGGTGACGCTGGTCCCCTTGCCAGCTTCCATTTAGACACATAGCATTTGCATACCAAAGTTACAAACAGAACAAGACCAAGGAGGACTCTGGCCCGCCTTCATCTTAAGAGACAGCTATCACTCCGTCCTGCTGTGACCAATAAGCATCTGGCTTTGTTGGTGGTGGTGGTGATGGGGGGGGGTGTTTGTGGGTTTGTTTGTTTGTTTTTAGCCAAAGTTGAGTTGTGTTGTTGTTTGCTCTGTTGTCATTTTTCTGAGTAATGAGCTTCGTTACAACGTTTATAGGAACATTGGTGAAAGGTCACCTACAGGAGCGTGGGTCCCTTCCAAACGGTTGTACCACTTCCTCCAGCAACCATTAACTACCTATAGATCCTCAGGGAGGGCCGGGGCCGGGTAGAGTTCAGATTTTGAGAACCTCCCTTGGCACCACCTTGGTCTGGGCTCCTCCAGTGAGCAGGCTGGGAGGGACAGAGCAGCCTGGAGGGTGACAACCTGAGCAGGTCTCTGTTCCGATGCACCCATGTCCAATTTCTTGGTAGAATATGGACAGAGCCTTGAAGAGGACATCTGCTCTGACACATCCTTCATGTTCCAGCGAGTACTGGTGTCCCTGACAGCGGTGAGTGGCTTCCTCCGTCCCGCCTTCTGACAGGGGATGCTGGGTTGATCGAAACACTCACCCTCTGCCCTTTATCCGTTCAGTCTCCTAAACATGGATGCTCCCCGGCATCATCCTGGGGCCACTCTGTTCCTACATCGTATTTTTCCAGAGATCCTGGCTAGTCGTGCATGCCCAACCATTTCTCCTGCTTATAATTCACTGTTCACACAGCCCAAGTTCGTGACAGCTATTGGATTACAAGGATATTGAGAGATACTTCCTGTGTTTTAGATGCTTATGCTGTGGCGGGGCTGGAGAGGTTGACATTACCTCTTGCTCTTGCTGAAGATCTGAGTTAAGCCCTGAGCATCCGAATGGGGTGGCTCACAACCCATCGCACCTTTGCACACACATGCGCACACACACAGTTTTTTCCATCCTTCTTTTTAAAAAGAACAGTTTACCAAACTGGAGGGCAGTGCCTAACTATCACTCCTTAGTGTTCCTCCGGGGGTTCCCATGGCCCTCCTCGCTGGAGCTGATGTATTTGGGTCTGGCATTGCAACAGCTTCCCAAGTTCCACCTCAGGTCTAGCATTCTCTTGATCATGAAGATTGGTCAGTTAAGGAGGCCAAGTCATGGGACTGGAGAGATGGCTCAGCGGTTAAGAGCACTGACTGCTCTTCCAGAGGTCCTGAGTTCAATTCCCAGCAACCACATGGTGGCTCACAACCATCTGTAATGGGATCCGATGTCCTCTTCTGGTGTGTCTGAAGACAGTTACTCATAAATAATTCCTTATTCAAAAAAAGAAGGCCAAGTCAGCCGGGTCAGTGCAGTAGTGAGAGGTTGGGGTGGGGCTGGGGTCAGTGCAGTGGGGGGAGGGTGGGGCGGGAGTCAGGTGGAAAGACGTCCTTCTACCAGGAAGACACCTTTGCAACATCAGGAGTCATAGGGGGCCCATGCTCTGCTGGGACCATCTCTAGAGCACAGGTCCAAGCCCTGTGACAGAAGACAACCGTCTTCCTAACTCCCTGACCCAACTTTACTGCATCTTGTCTCAGTGCCCTGGGTTTCCAGGCCTTCTAGCTTCTGCCCTCTCCATGGGGACTCGCTGCCATGGTTACCTGGTCACGTCTCCTCCGTTTCTCCCGCAGGGTGGCAGGGATGAAGGAAATTACCTCGACGATGCGCTCGTGAAGCAGGATGCCCAGGTTAGTGGAGTTAGTGGTTAGTTGCAGTTTCTTCTCTAAGACAGGTCTCACTTGGTTGGCGGGCAGCCTCTTCTACCTCAGGGTGTGTTAATCCTGCTGAGGTGCATTATGAAAGAGACTCTCATAGACAGTCTTTGATTAACAGGTCTTTCAGGGGTGCCTGGGACCCCAAGTAGCTGGAGGCACTGTTTCTACACTCCTGGATTCCTCTCAGTGTGAGGTCTGTCCTCACACTGAGGACACAACAAGGACCCTAGGGAAACACCAAATCCGTGTGTGTGTGTGTGTGTGTGTGTGTGTGTATGTGTGTGTGTGTGTGTGTGTGTGTATATGTATGTATGTGTGTATATGTGTGTGTATATGTATGTATGTGTGTATATGTGTGTATGTATGTGTGTGTGAGTGTGTGTATGTATATGTATGTATTGTGTATATGTGTGTATGTATGCGTGTGTGAGTGTGTGTGAATGTGGGTGAATGTGTGTGAGTGTGCTAGTATGTGTATGTGTGTGTGTATGTGTGTATATGTGTGTATGTGTGTGAGTGTGTGTGTGTGAATGTGGGTATGTGTGTATGTATGTATGTGTGTGTATGTGAGTGTATGTATGTGTGTATGTATGTGTGAGTGTGTGTATATGTGTGTGAGTGTGTGTATGTATATATATGTATGTGTATGCATGTATGTATGTGTGTATATATGTGTCTGAGTGTGTGTATATGTATGTGTGTGAATGCATGTGTGTGAGTGTGTGTACATTTGCCTTTCCAACTAACAAAATAGAACCAAGCAAGCTTGACTCTTAGGAGTTTTAGAACTCTGCCAGGTGTTGGTGTATCCTCTTGGGTGTTTAAGCTCACGTTCTGTTTATCATCAGGATCTGTATGAGGCTGGAGAGAAGAGATGGGGGACGGATGAAGTGAAATTCCTAAGCATTCTCTGTTCCCGGAACCGGAACCACCTGCTCCATGGTGGGTACCTACCTCACTGTCTTACTCAGCTCTGCTAGACTGATGTAACGTGCGATGGCAGGTAGAATCCTAAATGTTTTAAAGGTTAATTTACTTTATGTATACGATTGTTTGGATTGGATGTATGTCTGTGAACCACGAGTATATCTGGTGTCCTTGGAGATCAGAAGAGGGTACAAGATCCCCTGGAACTGGAGTTACAGACAGTTATGAGCTACCAAGTGGGTGCTGGGAAGGAACCTAAACTCAGGTCCTCTGTAAGAGCAGCCAGTGCTCTTAACCACTGAGCCATCTCTCCAGCCCCTGATAGCCTTTAAAATAAGAATATCTTATTTATTGTTTGATCATTCCAAATATGTATGTAATGTATCTTGATGTATATCGATTGATGACCTTTTCCCCACCATGAGACAGAAAAGAAACTAAACTGTTAGATATTACTCTGCAAATGTAAGAATCAAATTATATGAATGAAGGCCAATTTTTTAAATTTATTTTATGAATTTGAGTACACTGTAGCTGTCTTCAGACACATCAGAAGAGGGCATCAGATCCCATTTCAGGTGGTTGTGAGCCACCATGTTGTTGCTGGGATTTGAACTCAGGACCTCTGGAAGAGCAGTCAGTGTCCTTAACCACTGAGCCATCTCTCCAGCCCTGAAGGCCAGTTTTGAAAGATTAATTTGAGTAACTGACAGGTATGCAATGTGTTTGTAATAGTTTAGCATTCCTTATTCTAGGACACCAACCTTCATAGCCAGTTCATAGCACAGCCCCAAGACAGCCCTCCCCACTACTTATATGAGAAATTAACCTTCACCACCTGAGGAACCAGCTGAACAAATGTCGGCGGATAGTTATCCGTATTTAACACCACTGGCAGACTTCTTCAGGGGTTTGTTGAGTAAGAGGAGTCCTGCGTAATTTCACTTTTTATTTCCTTTGTGTGATGTTCCTAATTTGCTTCGGGTAATTTCTAAACTTTGCAATGTGCTTTTAACTTCTTTGGGGGGGAAAAGAACACTAAACTATTACAGAATAAATGTTGTCAGGCGGAATCTTCTTATGAACAGCAGTAAGGACTCGGGGGGGCAGTTTGTATTGGAGATGAGATTTTTAGACCTTCACGGGCGTCATCATTTCATAAACCACCCTACCCCTGTCATAGGCAGTTACAGAGCTTGTGGGAAATTGGAGGAGAATGGCTTTGCTAAATTGAAAACACAATGTAACTGTAGAGTTTGACACATTTACAAGTTGTAATTATTCTAGATATCCCTCAGTGGCAAAAAGAAAATAATAATAAGCAATTATTCCTGTTCATAAATCATAGGCAACCATAAGACTTGGGGCTTTGCGCTTTCTTTTATTTTATTGGCTCCCCTTGCCTGGTTGCAATGTGAGCTCCCCCTTGTGGCAGTTTTCCAGAACTGCAGGTCCCAGGAAGCATTTACTAAGAATTTTTAATCCTAAACGTGTCTGTAGTTGGGCAGTTAAAAATTACCTGTTCATAAATTACCAAGAGACAATTTTCATTTGGTTTTTTGAACCATGGTTTCTCTGTGTATCCATACCTGTCCTGGAACTTGCTCTATTGAACAGGCTGGCCTTAAACTCTCAGTGATCCTCTTACCTCTGCCTCCAGAATACTGGGATTAAACGCAGGCACCACCGACATGTGGTACAAGAGACAATATTTTAAGCACCATTTAGGTAGTGAAACGGAATAATCTCACTACCAACCAACAGTAATGTCCCAAACTAAGGATTTGTGGGTAATTTTCTGCCTTATTTTGTTCCTATGTACAGTGGGGGTTGAAGTAACTTCTTTGATTCTGGGCAAATATAACTGACAAAAAAGAAAGAGAAAATACTGGTGGCTCCCAAGACTGGAGGGAGATATGAACCCCTTCGTGAGGACAGAAACCAAAGTGCTCCTAAGCAGGAAAGGTGGCAATGGGATGACCCCTGGGGCTCGCTGATTGACTAATAGATGAGCTCCAGCTATAGCAAGGACTGTCGTCAACAACAACAACAACAACAATAATACTAAAATAATTGGAAGCCAGAGACTGGTGGAGCCCAGGAGTCTGTTGGCCAGCCTAGCTGAACGGTGAGCTTCCCCATTCAGTGAGTGACCCTGCCTTAAGTAGTAAGATAATGAGGGATAGATGAAGGGACCTAGTGCCCTCTGTGCTCTTTGTGTGCTCGAGTAAGAGTACATGCATAATTAGCAGCATAAGCATATTTGAAATAAATTAGTTAATTAAAATAGGTTAAAAATAGAACACACCTGATCCGGCTTCTGTTCCCACATGCGTGCACACACACACGTTCTCATACATTACTACATACATATACCACAGCCCACATAATTTGTTTTGAGATAGAGTTTCACGGTGTAGCCCTGGCTAGCCTAGAACTTACTAGGTAGTCCAGGCTAGCCTAAAATTCTCAGGGATTCTCCAGCCTCTGCCTCCCACGTGGTGGGATCACAGGTGTACACCACTATGCCTGATCACACAAAAGGCAAGAAAGCCATTTCCTTGGTGGGTAAGTCTCTCTAACCTGCTGGCTGAGGTTGTGATGTAAGTTGCTGGCATCGGTGTTCCTTGACTGACCACCTGTGAGCCCCACGGATGGGGTAGGACAGTATGCTAACGAAAGTCACTAAGGAGATTCGCAAGGCATACCTATCCTGAGAAGAAGAGAGAAAAACATATTCATTACATTCAAAAGTCCTTGACAAAAAGCAAAATGATAAAGAGCAATAACAATAATAATAATGATAATAGCGTGAAAAATGTATTAAAAGATACAGCCAGCTGTTACCATATGTGACTCAGTTTTGAGGAGGCAGAATCACTCTCATGTTAATGAGCCAGATGGATGAGGAGTGCATAGGTGACTTCCAAGGCTGACATTGTGTAGTCCAGGCTGGCCTCGGATTAGTGTGTAACTGAAGAACTTCTGATGCTGCCACCCCCTGCCGTGAACTGGGATTATGGGTGTGAGCCACCAGACCCCGTCTGCTTAAACAAGAAGAAAGCAAACGTCCTCAAAGACTCTCTCCACATGGAGACATGACGTGGAGGACCAAGGTCCTAGCCAGGGGAAGAGGGTGCCCAATCTTCTCTAGGGATCTCAGTGCTCTTCCTCCTGGATGGGCCTAGTCCAGCAAGCTTCATCCTGCCTGGGTATTCACCCACAGGACGACCCGGTTTCCTCTTGAAATGTACAAAAAAAAAAAAAAGTAGTGTAAATTTGTATTCATTCTCTCTGTAATTTTTAGTTTTCTGAATTTAAATTTTTATTTATTTATTTAGAGAGAAGGAGGTATGTGTGAGGGAGTATGTGTGTGCATTTGTGTGTGCATGCATGTGCACACAAGTGTACGTGTGTAGAGAACGGAGGACAACTTGCCCAAGTCATTTCTCTTCTCCCACATGTGGGTCCCAGGGATCAACTCAGGTCACCAGGCTTAGTTGAGTGCTTAGTAGATGAGTCACCATGGCAGCCCAGGGCTCTAAATGATGCTGTTTTGTTATTGGTCGTAGTGTTTGATGAATACAAACGGATCTCACAGAAGGACATTGAACAGAGCATTAAGTCTGAGACATCTGGAAGCTTTGAAGATGCTCTGCTGGCTATAGGTGAGCTGGTGGGCAGCAGAGCTAATCCTGTTGATGTTCCTCTGTAATATCCAGACGTTGTCCCAGAGATACAGAACTGCGTCTTCCTGGAATTAAAGTTGTTTCGATTACTGAGGGTACATTCTAGAATTTTTTAAAAATGCTAGGTCAGCATTTTAAAAAATGGTCTGGGACTTCTGGACTAATGGGATCCTCTCACTGCAGTCCCCAAATACCTGGTCTACAACCTTGCACCACCACACCCAGTCAATGTTCCAGAATATTTTGCCTGCATTACAGCTGTGTACCACATGTATGCAATACCTGTTGAGGCCAGAAGAGGGTGCTGGACACCCTGGAACAGGAGTTACAGATGCTTGTGAGCTGCCACATGGGTGCTGGGAACAAAACTCCTGTCCTGGACAAGAGCAGCCAGTGCTCTTAACCACTGAGTCATCTCTCTGGCCCCAGAATTTTCTTTTTCTAGATAGTCTCACTCAGTAGCCAAAGCTGGCCTTGAACTTGTGGCTTTGGGAATGCTAGGATCGTAGACATGAGCCACCCCATATGGCTGTTCTCCAACTGTAAACAAGAAATACTTGCCAAGCTAGCTGTGGCACACATGCTATTCCAGCACTTGGGAAGTGGAAGAAGCCCTGAGGAGCCGTAGTTCCAGATCATCCTCAGCTACATAGAGAGTTCAAGGCCAGCCTGGGCTGAGTGAGAGCCTGACTGCTGTTGTGCCAGGGTTCACGTCTTTGGTCTTTGGCACTTTTCTATCTCACTGTAGGAGAAAGGTAATGCCACGCTAGCTGCATCCGGCACGTGTTTCACTTAGATTTTAAACGGTTTTTATTCGAGTGGGCGTTTTGCCTGTATGTATGTGTCCATGTGCATACCTGATGCCCTAAGATGTCAGTAGACGTATCAGATGCTTTGGAACTGATGTTACAGATGGTTCTGAGCACTCACGTGAGCGCTGGGGACTGAATCCCCTCAAGCCATCTGCAAGAACAGCAAGGACTCTTGACTCCAGAGCCATCTCTCCAGCCCCCTAATGACTGTTTCCTACACCACTCGTAATAATCATTTTGGAACTGCGGGCTCCCTTGCTTTGATGGCCTTCATTAATGACTTCTCCAGGAACTGCTAAGTCGAGGCCTGTCCATCTAAAGAAGGCCTGGAATGTCAGGAAGCGGCTTGGCTTAAAGGGGTCTAGCAAAGCAATCAGGACGTATTTCTTTGGGACTTTGTAGAAACAGAGACTCACTTTTTTTTGTTCTTGGGTTGTTTTTGGTTTTTTGTGTTTTTTTTTTTTTGGTAATCTTTGCATTCTTATATTCTATTTTTAGAAATAGAGATAATTTATTAAGAGGCAGGAAGCTCTCGTGAGAATGGGGTGGGCTAGTGGGCAGGGGGGTGGCCTCTGCTCACTTCTCCCTGTTCATTTTCTCCACAGTGAAGTGCATGAGGAATAAACCTGCCTATTTTGCTGAAAGGCTTTATAAATCCATGAAGGTAAACGGCTGTGTTTTATCATTCGAAAGACTGTGCTATGTTTTTTTGTTCACCTTCTTAAGTTTGTCATCCACATTCTACCCTGGAATATTCAACTCAACTCCATGTTGTATCTCTCCCTGACCTTGTGGTGTGTGGATCCCTGATCCCAGTGCTTTATAGGTATGGATTAATTTTAGCCCCACAACAGGAACAGGGCCACAAACTGTCCTGTTTTACAAGTAGGTAAACTGAGGCATACACAGATTGTTTACACTGTTCATGGAGGGAGGCGTGCTCCAGAGGGCAGACTCCGCCTTTAGAGCCAGCTTCCCAGATCTGTGCTGGACTCTGTGCAGGCAGTCCTGCCAGGGACCCCTAAGTGGGACAGGAAGCCAGGAGCCCGAGTGCTTGGATTTTGTTGTTGTGAAACAAGTTCTCATGTAGCCCAGGCTGGCCCGGAATTCTCTATGGAACCAAGGTTAATTTTGAACTTCTGATCATCCTGTCTCAGCCTTCCAAGTCCTAGGACCACAGGCCTGTGTCATCACATGGGATGGAGAGTCTTTGTCCTTAGAGATCATCTGTCCTCAAGGAAAGAGCTAGCATGCAGAAGACGCCAAGGGTAGGGTGGAATGGAGGACAGGAACTCAGCGTCCTATTATTTTCACAGTACAAATGACATCGTGGTTTTCAATATTCTTGAGGGAGGATTTGAAAAGAATATATAAGGGATTTGGAGCCATGTATTCTGGCACATGCCTGGAATTCTAGCACTTGGGAGGCTGAAAAAGAAGGATTGCCTTTGGGGTTGAGGATTTAGCTCAGTGGTAGAGCGCTTGCCTAGCAAATGCAAGGCCCTGGGTTCGGTCCCCAGCTCCGAAAAAAAGAAAAAGAAAAAGAAAAGAAAAAAAAAGAAGGATTGCCTTGTTTGAGGCCAGGCCGGGCTATAAAGCAAGGCCTTGTCTTATAAAGAGGAGAAACAGGAGGAGGAGGAGGAAGAGGAGGAGGAGGAGGAGGAGGGAGGAGGAGGGAGGAGGAGGAGGAGGAGAGAGAGAGAGAGAGAGAGAGAGAGACAGAGAGAGAGAGAGAGAGAGAGAGAGAGAAAAAACAAAGGTTGTTATGTTTAAGCAGAACCTTGGGGAGCTTTCCACATGGGCTGGGGAGGAGAATTGTACACACAGAGCCTGTCCCTGGAAAGGCAGAGCAGTGTCTTCTGGCCAACACACTGTGTTGGAAAGGGGCTGTGTCCAGCCTTGCGTCCCAAGGTGAGGCATGAGGATGTTACTCAGGCTCCCAGGTCTCACAGCCAAGGATGCTGCACGGACTCACTACTACCTGTTCTTGCCTTGCTGGACCATGAAGAGCATCACCTGATGCAGGGTTGGCTTCCTTCCTCAGGGCTTAGGCACTGACGACAGCACCCTCATCAGAGTGATGGTGTCGCGAGCAGAGATTGACATGCTGGACATCCGGGCGAACTTCAAGAGGCTCTATGGGAAGTCTTTGTACTCTTTCATCAAGGTAGGTCACCACGGTGAAGGCAGGATCTGGCCTCAGGGTGCAGCACCACTGGCTTTCTCCTCCTTGGCATCTGTCATTCCCAGTGAAGATGGCCCCCTGCTTCAGGAGTTCCTAGGTTCTCCCTGCCCCTCCTTTCCCATGGTATATAAGAAATATTTACCCTCTAAGTACAGTAAAAATTTCATGTCAGCCCCAAATAAGGATGGACATTTGGGGGCATTGATTTAGTTCTGCTTTTATTTAAAGCACGTGTAGTCTAACGAGCCCTGACATTTTAAGTAGTTGACCTGTTCAAGTGAACAGAGAGTGTGAGAGAAGGAAGCATCACCCCTGACCTTGGTCCCAAAGGTTGGTGAGAATGAGTACCAGGGGCTGGAGTTAAGGGATAAGCAGTTAAGACAAGCGACTGCTCTTCCAAGGGGCCTCATTTCCATTCCCCGCACGGGCACCCACGTGGCAGCTCACAGTCACCTGTAACTCCAGTTCTAGGAATCCGACTCCCTCTTCTGGCCTGTAGGTCTGTGTGCCTGTAGTGACCAGGCACACATAGGCGAATACCCAAAGACCGAAAATAAAAAATAAAGGAAGAAAATTTTAAATGTGTTATAACCTCACATAATTTATTCCAATATTTGATATTGCAAATTTTAGGGTCTTTGAGATACATAAGACCTATATCTGTATATAGAGAATATACCCCATTATGTGAGCTTTCAATTACTTTTTTTCTTTAAAAGATATACTTATTTATTATATATAAGTACACTGTAGTGTCATCAGACGCACCAGAAGAGGGCATCAGATCCCATTACAGATGGTTGTGAGCCACCATGTGGTTGCTGGGAATTGAACTCAGGACCTCTGGAAGAGCAGTCAGTGCTCCTAACCACTGAGCCATCTCTCCAGCCCTCAATTGCTTTTATTATTTCTATTTCTTCCCTCCAAGATCTGTCGCGTGCCTTCCATAAGTGTACCCAGTAAGTGGGGAAATAAACTGGGCAAATTCGGATGTTTTCATTTACTTTCTGTTCTGTGTAAATACCATGCCCAAAGCAACTTAAGGAAGAAATAGTTTATCTTGGCGTATCACTTCAGAGGAGGAAGGGCATGGCAAGAGGCCAAAGGAGCAGGAAGCTGGCTAGTCACATTTATCTGGACACAGAAAATTGTGTGAGCAGCAAGTGGGGCAAGGCTGTAACACCTCCAAGCCAGGCCTAGTGACACACTTCCTTGAGCAAGGCTGTGCCTTCCGAAAGGTCCATAACCTCTCCAGACAGCGCCACCAACTGCGGACTATGTTTTCAAACACACGGGCCTGTGGGAGACATTTCTCATGAAATAACCCACCACGAATTCCTATAACCAACACATTTCTCAAGAAAGACGCATTTCCTAAGAGGTTCCCTGAAAGGAACAGCAGGTCCTCCCGTTTGGTCCCCTGTTCTCACAAGAACGCCCTCTCTCCACAGCACCGAGTTCTGTGACCTGTGAGGCTGACAGTAGCTATTTCCCAGGGTGTCAACTTCTACCTCCTCAGATCCTTGCAAACAGAATTCACAGTTGCTAAATTATAATGACTACTTTTCCCCCCAGTGCTGAGGGTTGAACTCAGGGCCTCAGGCAGGCTAAGCAAGTTCTGTCCTACTGAACTACATACTCAGTCCGTAATGAATACTTTTAAGAGCAGAACTTCCACGTCTGCTTGGTAATGATGCAGAAACAGATGAACCCAGGGTCCTCTGCAGAACCAGAAGGGTCTGGTGGAAATAGGAGACAGCATCCTGCTCCCGCCTCCACCCACTTACCATTCTTTATTTGGTACCAGACAGCCAGGAGTTCTAAGGTGGCGTGGGGGTGGTGAAAACTGACTCACCCCTCAAACCCCTCATTAACTGGGCCTTTGCTTCTCTAAGAAGCCTTTAAGAAGCCTGGAGAATCTCATAAACATGAAGCTGAGACTAATTTCGGAGAAGCTTGGGTTGCCCACACAACAAACATCTCATTAAGATTTGACCTGTGAATTAAATATCCTGAAAAGTAGGGGAGGCACTGACTATTTGAGAGCTGCTGTTAAAAGAAAGAAGAATGCAGGGTTGGGGATTTAGCTCAGTGGTAGAGCGCTTGCCTAGCAAGCGCAAGGCCCTGGATTCAGTCCCCAGCTCTGAAAAAAAGAAAAAGAAAGAAAGAAAGAAAGAAAGAAAGAAAGAAAGAAAGAAAGAAAGAAAGAAGAATGCAAACATGGGGACATAGGGCTGGGGGCAGGGGGCAGGGGACTCAATGGGCAAAATGCTTGTCATGGAAGCATGTGGACCCAGCACCCACATAAAAGGACTGACAGCATGCACCTGCACATATGAGTACGCGTACATGCACATGGGATAGGGTAGAACATGAAGGATTAAATTGTCACAAAGCTCCTGCCTATGCTTGTTAGCTTTTTTGTTGACTTGGCATAAGCTAGAGTCATCTGAGAATGGGAAACCTTAGCTGAGAAAATACTCCTGTCAGATTGCCCTGTAGGCAAGCAAGCCTGTGAGACATTTTCTTCATTGGCGATTGATGTGGAAGGGCCCAGTTCACTATGGGCAGTGTCACCCCTAGGCAGGTGGATTGGATTCTATAAGAAAGCAGGCTAAGCAAGCCATGGGGAGCAAGCCAGTAAGCAGCATTCCTCCACGGTCTCTGCTTCAGTTCCTGCCGCCAGGTTCCTGCCTTGATTTCCTGCCCTGGCTTCACAAACAGACCCTTTCCTCCCCAAGTTGCTTTGGTTGTGGTCTTTATCGCAGCGGCGGAAACCTAATTGGGACAGTTCCATAAGAAGAGGGTGACAAGACACTGTGCTAGTGAGCGACTTTAACGCATACTTACTGTTTCACACCACACTGACACAAGCTAATAATATATTACTATTCCTTGTCACAGGCAGTAAAATTTGAACTCTTAAAGTCAGAGGCACCATCTGTTTTGGTGCCCATTAAGAAGAAGTCACCCAAACTGACTGACTGAGCTTAGAGTCTTGCTTGTTTGGTGTACACACAAGGCCCCCTTTAATCTCCAGTGCCAAAAATATAAATGAATAAATAATAAGGAAAGCCACAATTAGCTATAAACATTTCCATGTAGAAATGATAGGACCTCTCTGGAAGTCTATTTTGCAACTTATTTCAAAAGTATTAGAAAAGTCCACAACTTTAATCTAGTATTTTCACTTTATGAGAATGTTTATGTGCCTCATGTGTGCGGAGGCCGGGGTGATTAGAAGAGGGCATCAGATCCTCTGGAGCTATTGTTATGGGAAGCCGGGAACACCAAAAACCAAATTCAGATTCTATGTGTGAGCAAGAAATACTCTGAGTGGCGAAGTCATTTCTCCAGCCCAAAGATTTCTTTTGTAATAAAAACATGTTTTTGAGGACCGGAGAAAATCCAGTGAGGCTTAGGTGATTTTGCGCTGTGTGATCTAGCCAAGAACATCTTAACCTGCTGGTTACTGTGCTCTTCTTTCTCCCAGGGCGACACTTCTGGAGACTACAGGAAGGTTCTGCTCATTCTCTGTGGAGGAGATGATTAAAAGCGAGGTGCAGGACGGAGGACTTCTTAACACTGATTTTGTTTTTAACTTCATTTTTCTGCACTGCTATTAACATTATCTCAAATGCTTATTTCCAATTAAAACGCCTCCAGTTGCCTCCTAGGATCCAGACTGTTATTATCGTCTATAATTAGTCATTTTGATGCCTTAAACTTGTACTTTCAAAGCTTTTAAGACATACGTGGAGATTTAGAATTAGAAATTAAAATGTGCTCCATGTCTTTATCAGATTATTTCCTCGTTTGTGTTTTGTAGAGATTTGAACGCACTAAATCCTTCTAGATTTTCTTTTTTTGGTACGAACAGAACAGAACAGAAGCCATTTTCTTCCCCGGGAAGCCAGTCATTTCTTTATGTGGGACCATCAGCGTCTCTTACTGAGATTAGCCATCTGGTCTCCTATTTTACACAGATCCAAAGTTCTCATGAGCCCCCTTTCTTTGGCTTTGCCTGTCATGTTAGCTGACAGTTGCTGAGCCTGGTAGGGGCAGGCTTCATCTCATTGTACCCTACCTATGAGGTGTAACAAAGTAACCAGCATATCAAACAAGTTCAATTTCAAGCGTGGCTAGGCAGACC
Source organism: Rattus rattus (assembly GCF_011064425.1). NCBI lineage: Eukaryota > Metazoa > Chordata > Mammalia > Rodentia > Muridae > Rattus > Rattus rattus. Next base: position 59,574,129 of record NC_046159.1, read on the forward strand.
ACGTGTGTTTGTCAGTCATGCTGAACACTCCTCAGTTTTAGGGTTACTACCCTAATCTTGCTCAAGTGATGGTCAAGAGTGGGCTTGGCCAAGGTTGTCCTGGTAATGAGATGCTCTGGGTGTGGCTCGCCTAAGAAGAGTTTTTTCCTGCTAAAAATAGTTCATCTCTTTGAACGGTTTATTTGATCCCCACTGTGCCCTTTTGATCTTATTCAGAAACTGTGCTTGCATGTAATCCTCAAGTTTGGTTTGTATACAACATGAGACATTTTTAATTAAAAATGGTGGCTTTAACCAAGTGTGTAGTCTTTCTCTGTTTGACTTTTCCACCCTAGAGATTTTTTCCCCCATGGAAGGAACTACTTTTGAAGGAATACTAAATTTACTAAGGATACTAAGTTTCTACTTGAATTAACAATATTATTGAAGAAACACATTAATAATATGTCAGCCTGCTTCTATAAGACGAGTGTTTACAATGGAGATGTGGAGGCAAGAGGATTGGAACTTCAGGCTCTCCCTGGCTACATAGCCTGTGCAAGGCCAGATTGGCCATTTGAGTCCCTGTCTCAAAAGGGCAAAACAAGATCTGGGGAGCTGGCTCTGTGAGTTATGTATTTGCTGCACAAGCATGAGGAATGGTGTTGATATCCCTGGCACCAGTGTGAAAGCCAGGCATAGCCAATGAGTATGTGCCTGTAACCCCAAGGCCCTGTCTCGACGATGATGGTCATGGTGGTGGTGGTAATGAGGAGGAAGAGGAGGAGGAGAAGGAGGAGGAGGAGGGGGAGAAGGAGGAAGAGGAGGATGTAGAGAGTAAGACACTGATGTCAGCTTCTGATTTCCATATGGGCACATAAACACACACACACACACACACACACACACACACACACACACACACAGATGGAATCGAGATGGCTTAGTGGGTAAAGGCTCTTGCTGACAAGCCTGACAATAAGAGTTCAGTCCCCAGAACCCGGATGGAAGAAGATGGAAGAAGAAAAGAGCCAAGTCCCCCAGGCTGTTCCCTTCTCACATAGGCAAAGGAATAACACCCCTCTCTCATACCAAAAAATTAACAAAACAAACAAAAAAAACCCCAACAAAACCACTAGCATTTATATATGCTTATGCCAATTCAATGGTATTAGCATGTTAGCTTGTTCTCTGAAAATGAGTGACCCTCTGTTCTAGACAGTGTAGCATTTCTATTAAATGTCACATAGAAGGCCAGGAACGGAGCTCAGTGGGGTAGTTACACCCTGTGCTCTCAACACCATAAAAGACAAAAGTTACAGATGTACAAAGAACACACACACACACACACACACACACACACACACACACACCACACACCACACACACACTCCTTTGTTCTTTCTGCTTTGGTGCTGGGATCACTGACAACATGCCTATGTGATCAGTCACTCCAATTAACTTGATTCAGGTATCAACGATACCACCTAAGGACTGTGGAATCTCTACTCCAACTTTATTACATTTTGGAGGCATTATGAGGTTCTTTGTTTTGGTTTTAATAGATGTTTTTACCATTAAATAATGTCTCAACCAGAATTTTAAAAACAAAATTCAACAGCTGGGGCAGTGTTTTGTGGCTGATTGCTTTCAGTGGACTGTTTTTCTCATCTGTAGGTATAAATTCAAGGGGAGGGTAGAAAGTCACAATTTTCTGCTCACTCTTGGCTTCTCAGGAGTCCTACTGTGTAGCTCCTGAAGGTCCCAAAATAATATCATCTCAGTTATCAATGTAATGAGTCAAAGTTCTAGGTATAATCTGGGATGTCTTTCTTCAGTCAGTTCTGACCTCAGTGGGAAGCTGGCTTGGGGAAGGGAGATGGGGGATTCTCTCTTTCCTTCATCATCCCTGGCTGGATTGTAGCAGCAGGGAGAAGAGCAGAGGAGACTGGGTCTGTTCTTAGACTGCCCGTGCTCTGTGGGTGGAGGTTAAGTCCTGTGCAGCTCTGGAAGGTTTACAGGTATCCCCATGGGTCTCCTTAGTAACCAGGGAGCCATTCACCTGTGCTTCCTTAGGCAAGATACATATGGATGTTTTACTGTCTAGGAATTTAGTGACACTAAAAGCCACCATGTTATAGTCTACCTTGCCCATTCACCAAGGCCTCTTGGACAATGCTTTAACATGACTTCATGCACCTTTCACATTTGTACATGCCAGCATATCCCTCTGCAGCCACCATTCCCTTCCTCCAACTTCAACCTGCCTCAGCCACATGCCCTCAGAACTTCTCAGGCATGAATAAACACAATTCCTCAGTGGCCTGCAAAGGACATTACTGCCAAAGGGGAGTGCAAATGGTGGGTTGATGCAGTCAGTTCCAGGAAGGAAAAAACTGGCAAGAACTCATAAAGTTCAGAACTTCTCAGAAAGTCTGTTTTTGGGACCTGCTTGATGAAGCTTTTGCACATAGCGTTCATGAAAGAGCATCAACGTAGAAACAACTGAAGCCCCTCAGTGAGAGGGTGATGCATCTAACAGTGAGCAGTGACAATAACTAGAGATTTCATTCAAAGTATAATTTTAGGAGAGGAGAAAGGTTCTAAATCATAGGTTTGGGATGGTCAATGGTTCCATTTAAATTATATGTCTGAATGTGTAGCAGAAAAGAGTGCTTATGAGTATGCATGTAAAGACACATATAGAAATGGCACAGAGAGGGAGAGGATGGAAACAGGGTGAGTACACAAGGGTTTTCTCATTCCCCACTATATATCAATGAAGCTAAAGGGGCGAGGAGAGTGAATCAAAATAAGTGTGATAAAATTCCAAGCCAATATGGGTTCATAGGTATTTGTATTGTTCTGTTTGAAACACTCCATTATAAACATTTTACTTTGAAAAGTATAGAAGGCAGGTATGGTAGTTCAATGCCTTAACTCCTAGTACTCAGAGGCTGAGACAGGCATACTTCTGACTTAGAGTTCCAGGGCAGCCTGGGCTTCAGAGTGACACTCTTCCTTGAAAAATTAAAAAAAAATTGAGGGCTAGGGATGTAGCTTAGTTGGTAGAATGCTTGCTTAGCAGGAAGCCTTGTGTTGGATACCCAGCATTTCAGGTCCAAGAAGTTGATGTGACACATGCCTGTAACCCCAGCTTTCAAAGGGTAAACACAGGAAATCAGAAGTTCAAGATCAACCTATACAGTGAGTCGAAGGTCAGTTTGTAGTATGAGACACTGACACGATAAAATAATTAAACCGAAACAAAGCACCAGAAGGCCAGGACCTGGAGGCTGGCTGAGACTCCAGACTGAACCCTGTCAACACAGCTGGGTGATGGGGCATCTATCCGGGCCAGTCGGGTTCCACAGCCCGGAAGGGAAGCAAAGGCCATGATGACAAGTCCGTTCTCTCTTTAACCGCACAGGGATGGATAAGACCCCGGAATCGAGGAACCTTACGAGAAGAAATAACGACAGAGATTTCCAGATCTCTTAAGCACAGGCACACGGTGCCCACGCCCCTCAGTTAACGCCGGAACCGCGGAAGTAATGCACGCCCTGCGGCTGTTTTCTGCCTAGCTGTGCTAGCAGCCTGCGCATGCGCAACTGGCAGCGCAAGCTCTTTCCTCTGTCAGCAGCCCCGCCCCTTCCGGAGGCTCGCCGTACGCCTGCGCCCTGTGTCGCGCGCTTTGTTGGGAGAACGAGGGGGCGAGGTCTTGCGAAGCCGGTCCGCTAAGGCGCGACGGGCGGGGCTGAGGATGGAGGTGACTGCGTTCGCGGCGACGGTTGGGGCTGCGCGCGAGGCGGCGGCAGAGTAGGCGGTGGAGCGACAGGTATGGCGTGGCGGCCCCTCGGTACTCCCTAGGCGCCGGAGCCATGGGCGCTCTGAGCAGCCGGGTCCTGCGGCCCGCGGGGCGCACAGAGCAGCCCGAACCCACGCCCGGTGCTGGGGGCTCGGCCCGCAGGTCAGACGCGGGCGAAGATGCGGCCCACGGCTTCTGTTACTGTCCGGGCGGCCGCAAGCGCAAGCGCAGCAGCGGCACTTTCTGCTACTGTCACCCCGAGTCAGAGACAGACGAAGACGAGGACGAGGGCGACGAGCAGCAGAGGCTGCTGAACACGCCGCGCAGGTACGGAGCGTCCCGCACCTGGGGGGCCTGACACCGGTGCCCTTGGCGGGAGAGTGCGGGGTTGCCGCACGGGGAGGGTCGGTGCGGGAGGTGAGCGCGCGCGGAGTAGAAGGGAGCTGGGCGTTTGCAGGCAGACCTGGGTCGGTGAGGAAGCTGGCGCGTGCCGGGCAGACCTGGGGTCAGTGCGGGGGCTGGGCATTAGCAGACAGACCCGGGTTAATGCAGGAGCTAGCGCTGCTGGGTGGACCTGGATCAGTGCGGGAACTGAAAAGTCCAGGGTTCTGCACATTAAACAGAAGCTTCGTGAGTGTCAGAGTCTCAACCTGAGCCTAAAAGGACTAGCCAGAGCTTCCGCGCCCCTTCCGTAGCAGGCATTTGCTTTCTGAGTAGGGTAGCCACGGGAAAACTTAGTGTGCATCACTAGATTTAAATCAGTAAAGAAAGGAGCATAAGTAGTGCCAGAGATGGACATCTCTCTGTGTTGTCGCTAGATGGACCAGTGATGAAGATTGACAGTTACATACATTCACTCAATTAAGAGCAAGTCTGCTTGTTGAGGTGGGCTGCGATCTGTGTAGGTTGCATAAGTGTTTTGAGGGAAGAGTTGAAGAAAATCATTGCTTGTGATCTAGATGTGGCGTGTACCAGAATATACTTTCATGTAAAGAATCTGCTTGCTCATTTTTCTCTTTTTAAGATCATTGTTAGAGGGGTTGGGGATTTAGCTCAGCGGTAGAGCACTTGCCTAGCAAGCGCAAGGCCCTGGGTTCGGTCCCCAGGTCCGAAAAAAAAGAAAAAAGAAAAAAAAAAAAAAGATCATTGTTAGATTCACACAGATGTAGTTTTTCAATGAATTTTTTAAAAAGGATCTGCTCAATATTTTGCTACAGGGACATTGCATTTTTGTTGATAAAAAAAGTGTAGGTGCTAGATGTAGAGCTCAGTGGAAGAACTAACATGTAAATATCTTAGGTTAAAAACTAGATTAATATAACCTTTGATTAGGGTCTTATGTGTAATTATATTCCAAGATGGATGTTCTAATGTGCTCCAATTCCGAATTCCTATTTATATTCTGCACTTAATATACTCATTTTGATACATAAAGTGGAAATATTACTGCAACCTCAAAGAGTTCCACAGAATGTATTATAATTAGCAAGGTATTATAATCCCGTAATATCTACACTGGTGGCTGAGACAAGAGAATCAAGTTGGAGGTCAGCCTGGGCCACAAAGTGAGTTAAAGGCCATCCTGAGCTATCTACAGAGACCCTGGAGAGAAGAGGAAGGAGGGGCTGGGAGTATTGAGACTATCATAACCTGAGAGTGAACACAAGTGTGTTGGCTACCCTTCCCCTTTTTACAATATTTATTTTTATTTATGAGTATGTCTGTATGTGGGTTTGTGTACATTTCTGCAGTGTCCAGAAGAGTCCTGGAGCTGGAGTTACATGGGTGTTGTGAACTCCCTAATATGGGTGTTGGGAAATGTATTTGGGTCCTTTGTAAGAGTAGTATGTGCTCTTTACCACTGAGACGCCTCTCTAGGCCCATAGTGCCTGTCTTTTGTGCCTTCAGTATTAGAACTCTTCGATGAACAGGCCCTATGTCATAAGGCAAGCATCCTTCTTCAGCCTTAGTGGCTTAGCCACTCCCACTTTCTTTTGGTAATTGATGTATCTTTTCAATATCCTTTCCAACCTATATCCTATATCCCACCAACCAACCATCCCTCAGACTTCCCCTCCCATATCCCAGGGCCTTTTCCAAGTTCTACAGAAGCAGTTTACCACTAAGCTGTGTCTTTTCACTTTTGTAGAGGCCAGAGATCAACAGTGGGTCTTTCTATATTTCTCTCCACCTTACCTTTTTAAAACTGGAGGGTTCTGATTGGCTAATCTAGCCAGCCAGCAAGGTCCAAGTATCTGCCTCCTGTTTCTGCCCCTTCACCTGCCCCAATAGGATTACAGATACTAGCAACCCCACCTGGCTTTTTTTGGGTGTTTGTTTGTTCTTGCATTTAACTTTCTACTTAAAAAGCACTTTGACAATAATCTGCCTAGCTTTTGTGTTTTTATGTTTAAGGTAAGTATATATACAGCATATAGTTGTCTTGCTTTTCTTTAATCCAACAAGACAGTCTGTGCCTTTTGATTAGTATGTAGACCATGAATATTTAATATAATTTTTTAAATATATGGCAGGGAACATTTAAAAAAGAAAAACAATTATTTGAGCAAGAAAATTTTAACATAAATCATACTAACAAAGAACTGTCAAAGACAAAATATAATGATAAGAGACCTTTAAAAAAACAAAAATGTACAGGAATAGATCAGGCATTGTGGCACATGGCTATAATCCCAGCACTCAGGAGGCTGGGACAGGAGACTCACAGGTTCAAGGACAGCCTAGGTTATGTGCTTCCAATTGAACTGTTTCTGTTTGTATTGTTTCTGTCCTATATAACTGTTTACATAAATATCAACTTTTTTTTTTTTTTTTTTTTTTTTTTTGGTTCTTTTTTTTGGAGCTGGGGACCGAACCCAGGGCCTTGCGCTTCCCTAGGTAAGCGCTCTACCGCTGAGCTAAATCCCCAGCCCCTCGACATTTATTTATGTTTGAGAGAGGCCTCTGCTACAGTTCATGTGCAGCAATCACAGACAGCCTGAGGGAGTTTTCTCCTTGCACCATGTGGGTTTTAGGGTTTGAACTTAAGTCTTCAGGTTTGGTGGATGAGGCCTTCACCTGCGAGCCATCTCACCTACACCACCCCCTTCATTGTCTCACTGTGTATCTCTGGATGGCCTGGAACTCCCAAAGATATTTCTGCCTCTTATCTTCCTCCCTAGTACTGGACTTGAAGTCAGTGCCCCCCTTTTAAAAGCTTCTTATTGTCCTAGAGTTTCTAGCTTCCTTTTTATTTTTTTATTTTTTTATTTTTGCTTCCATTGATAAAATAATATCCTTTCATCATATCTTGAACTTTTCTCAATTACCCTAGCATAGAACCTGCTTCGAACCCTAGACCACCTACATAGTCCTGCCCTCTTACTCCAGTCTAGGCCTCCTACTTCTAAGGATTATTACTGGGACTTTGACCCCATCTCTGAGTAGACTCTGGTTTTCAATAACTTCTCTCCTTTTCTTTCTTGGAGAACTGCATCATCAATTATTTTCTCATGAAAGGGTGGAAAAGGGTGATATAAATGTAGTCTCAGTTTATTCTTCCTCTAACTGATTATGGTACTTTATATGACTTTCCATATCTTTAAACATCTATTCTTTTTTATAGTTTTTATTTTTTAATTTAAAATATAATTACATCATTTCCCCCTTTTAACCTTTCCCCTGTATCCATCTATCCCTGCTGTCTATCAGATTCAAGGCCCAGTGACATTTCCCTCTTCCAGGTTAGTATGTAGTTGGTGTCATCCACTTCAGTTCTTGTTTAGGTGGCTACGGTGGTGAGACTTTATCTTTGTAGCTTCCCTGATGTTTCTAGGAAGTGAAAATCTCTCAGCAAACTTTCTATTCTTCTAGCTCTTACAATCTTTCTGCTCCCTCTTCCTCTTGTGTCCACATTGAGCCTTAGGTGCAGAACTTGTCAATAATCATCTACTCTTTATTAAAAGTATTGTATTTTTATTTGATGTGTGTGCATGTGTGTACACAATTGATTCTCCTATTCCACCATGAATGTTCCAGGCACCAAACTTGGGCCCTTAGTGTTGGCAACAGGAACCTTTACCTACCGAGCCTTTAATGATACTGGTCCATTGTCCTCTGGCCTAAGCATGATTGAAGGCTTTGGTCCTGGTCTAATTCTGTTTTCTTTTTGAGTGACCATATTTTTTTTCCTCTGAAGTTTTGAAAGTTTTTTCTTTTGTATTTTAATGGGAGTCTTTTGACAGCTTGGTAATTAGTGAATCCTGACAATCCAGAGACTCAAATGCTTGTTTTTAAATAGCTCTTTTTTGTTCTGAGTAATCCTTTGCTACTGTGCCCCATTATCATTCTATAAGCACAGTCATTTGAGAGTTCCAAGCATATGAATATATATTTTAAAAAACTCTGATTTCCCTGGGTTCTAAGTTTCCCTTTGTACTCTTGTTCACTCGTATCCTTAGCTTCTGTGTTTAATAGTATTTCTAGTTAGTTTCAGCTGTCAGCTTGACAGCCCAGTGCCATTAGTGAGGGAATCTGAATTGGGATACTGCCTTTATCAAATTGGCAGAAAGCACGTGGGGCATTTTCTTGATTGCTAATTGATATTGAAAAGCTATTCTTAGGGGTTGGGGATTTAGCTCAGCGGTAGAGCGCTAGCGAGCGCAAGGCCCTGGGTTCGGTCCCCAGCTCCGAAAAAAAAAAAAAGAAAAAAAGAAAAGAAAAGCTATTCTTAGTTGTCAGCTATGTCTGGAATGAACTAAAGTCTGGGGCTGGGTATGTGTTTGCACCTGTGAGGGAGTAAGTCATTCGAAGTGGGAAGACCCACTTTTAATCTGGATCTTTTGAGACAAGAAGAAGATCCACCCTTAATCCAGACCTTTTGAGGTGGGAAGATATACCTTTAATCTGGGCCATGTTTTCTGGGCAGCCTCTTGGATTGAACAACTACTGGATTCATAGACCTTCTGTTGGTAGACAGCCATTGTTGAACTGGCTGGACCATAACCTGTTCACTTTTCTAATGCATTTCCTGTGTGTGTGTGTGTGTGTGTGTGTGTGTGTGTGTGTGTGTGTGTGTTTGGAATTAGTGATTTATTAGTCAGGATTCTCTAGAACATCCGTGGGTGTGTGTGCCTTTGCTGTATGTTCTGGAGAACCCTGAGTAGAAAAACAGATTCCGGACACAAGGTGAAACAGTAACTCCTCTTGCCTTGTTTCATGACAAGGTCTCATTTAGCCCAGACTGGCCTCCAATTTGCTGTTTAGCTAAGGCTAACCTTGAACTCTTGATCTTCCTTCCTGTTTTAGGAGCAGTGAGGTTATGGGTATGCACCACTATAACCACTTTCTTTTGCTGCAGAAAAACACCAGGACAAACAGTTTAGGGATATAGTGGGTTCATTTTAGCTCGAAGTTCCAATATACAGTCCGTCATTGCAGAGAAGTCAAAATAGAGGAACCCCAGCTAGCACATTGTATGCAGCCAAGAGCAGAGAGCAGTGAGTTAACACATGCAGACTCTGCTGGCTTCCTCCATGCTTACACAGCTTAGAAACCTTTTTTAGGGAATGGTACTACACATAATGGGTGGATCTTCCCATGTTAATTAACATAATCAAGATAACCCACAGACAAACCCACAGGCCAACCCAATTCAGACAATAAATCTCTCCTTGAAATTTTATCATCAGGTGAATCTAGATTGTGTCAAGTTAGCAATTAAAACTACCACATTCTGCAATTATTTTCTTTCTGGAAAGAGATTTTTAAAAGGTTTTGCTGTTGTTGTTTTTGCTATTGTTGTTGTTGTTGTTGTTGTTGTGTGTATGGGTGTGTGGAGTTATAGACTTGTGAATAGCCATTTAGACACTGGGAATCAAATCAAAGTTTTCTGGAAGAGAATCCAGTATTCTTAACCACTCATCTATCTGTCCAGCACCAGAGATTTTAAATGTTTAAACTACTAGAAAAGCTATCAGAAGTCATCAGAAAATTTAAGATAGGTTAGCTCGGACTGACGAGACTGCTCAATAGTAAAAAGCCCTTGCTCCACTATCATGAGGAATGGAGGTCAGGTCTGAGTCCAGCACTCATGTAACCTAACAGATGTGCTGTGCATGCCTGACATGGCATCTCTGGGGAGAGGCATGGAGGAAGACAGAGACTGGAGGATCTTGGGGGCTTTCTGGTTTCTACCTTATCAGAAGATATAAGCTCCAGACTTAGGGAGAGAACCTGACTTAGAGGAACAGGTGGCGCCAGCTGTGGGGATGCACGTCTTTAATCCCAGCATGTGGGAGGCAGAGGCAGGCGGATCTCTGTGAATTCGAGGCCAGCCTGATCTACAAAGCGAGTTTCAGGACAGCCAGGGCTACACAGAGAAACCCTGTCTCAAGCAAACAGATACACAGAAGAGTAGATGGGGAGTGATAAAGGGTGACATCCACTGCCTCCTGTGACCTCTACATGCACAAAGTGTGCACCTACACATGTGTGCACATATTTACAGACACATAAGTAAATACATCTTTTGAAAATTTGTCTTTTTAAAGTAGATCAGCTCCTGCTGACCACCATGACCATACTCTTACTTACCAGATCATCTTGAGCAGAGATTGCAAACTCTTTTTTCTTAGGTAGGGCTTCATGTAGTCCAAGCTGGCCGTGAAACTGCTATTGAGCAAGATATGGCCTTGAACTCCTGATTGTCCTTTCCATACCTCCCCAGTGCTGGAAGTTCAGACCTATTCCACTGTGCCTGATGTATACGGTGGTAAGGGGTGAGCCCAGGGATCTTGTGTGTGCTGGGCAAGCACTGAGTTAGGTCCTCGACCCCGTGGGTGCCAAGCTTTTCAGTTCCTGTACTAAAATAAGTCACATGTAGAAATCACTTGCAGATGTAATAGATGATGCTCTGGGTGTTGCAGGGCATCCATAGTTCATGGTTCTGCCCCACCTCTAATATACATATCCTTAGCATAGTTTTAAAAAGCTTTGATCTAGGGTTGCAAACCATTTGTGTAGTGGGGAAAACCAGTGAATTTAAAATTAGTTTTAATTAGTTTAGTTTGAAGCTGAAATAAGCTTGAATCTAAGTTTTGTTTTCTGATGTTGAGGGTTGAACCAGAGCCTTATGTGTTCAAGGCAGGCACTCCTCCAACTGGATTACAGTTGAGTGGCAGTTTGCTGCAGCAACAGTGACTTTCCTCTAGTAAGTGTGATTGCCAGCCTGTCTTTGTTTATTGAGCAAATAACTTAAATTGGCTTAGAACCAACAACTTATATAGGGTGCATATAGATGTCTGCCTCATCCGTCAGCTAGTAAGAGCACCTAGTGTAACCTCTCTTGACATCCCTCTCCCATATCTTCTCATTCACACAGTAGGGAAGTTGGACCTCACAGAAAAAGGACAAAAATGAGACTTACTGGTGTATGAGAAACCGGTGAAATGTTGCATGCTTTAATATGCTGGCATTGGACAGGGCCTGGTGACGCTAGTCTAGTGCTGAGCTGTTTGCTTATGTAACTTGGTGTTTTTCTTAACAGGAAAAAATTAAAGAGCACATCGAAATACATCTACCAAACGCTGTTTTTGAATGGTGAAAACAGTGACATTAAGATCTGTGCTCTAGGTGAAGAGTGGAGCTTACACAAAATCTACTTATGTCAAGTGAGTATTTCCCTGATGTCTTAGGTTGGAGAAGGAAGCCTGGGCACTCTGGAGTATGTTCTGTGGTTTGTTTGGATTTCGTGGTGAGCTCTCCCCTCATAGAGTATCTGCTGGGAAGAAAGATGGTGGGCACTGGGAATGAAAGCTGACTTCTGCCTTCACAACAGATTTTAAATCCTTGGTCATCTACCCATTACTGCTTCTTGTCAAAAGCTCGTGTTAGTGCCTTTTTGCAGGAGAGTGGAAGAATTGGAGGAAAATTCGTACTGTTTAGGTTAAGGTTATTACATTTCTCTTATAACTATTTGAATACATTTCCCTCAAATGTTGCTTTGTAGAAAGTGAGTGGGGAGTTGATGTTACTCCTGTTCCTAGACAATCCAGTGGAGTTACAGAGGAGACCTGCAGATGCTGTAGCTGTCATTTAGCTGATGTGTCCATTTGACTTTTCCCCGTTGCTACTTTACCCTTCAAAATGGCTCAGAATTTTCAAAATAGAACACAATGTGACTCTAAGAGCTCCGACTTTTTTCTTTTTAAAACATTTACATTTATTATTATTACTTATTTTATGTGTGTGTCTGCACATGCTTGCCATGGTGGTGTGTCAGAGGATAACTGGAGGGAGTTGATTCTCTTTCCCTGTGGATCGTGGGAAGTCAGTTGTGAGTTGTGGCAGCAAGCGCATGTACCCCCCTCACACACACCCCACCCCCACTCCCGAGCCACCTCTCCTAGCTTCGGATACCTCATTCCACTCAAGTTTCATTTATTCACTGTGCTAGACCTCATGGCTCTTACCTATGGAGTTAGTGCTTCCCTCATTGTCAGAGAATAATGGGAGCAAAGACAATCGAGCTAAATTGTTCCAGAGATGTTTAAAAAGTATTTTTCCTTTCACACTTAATTAGATTTTTTGACTTATTTTTATTTTCACTATTTAAAATTGATGTGTTTATATGTAAATCTGTGTGTGGGTTTATTCAATTGAGAACAGTGCCTGTGGAGGGCGTCAGATCTCCCGAGGCTGGATTTTGAGGTAGTTGTGAGTTGCCTGGGTCAATGCAGGGAACCGACTCCAGTCCTCAAAAAGGGCAGCAAGTTCTTGTAACTGCCGAACCATCTCTCCAGCCCCTCCTCCCACATTTTAATCAAAACTTTTAAAAGTTTATCTTTGAACAAATTTATTCGAAGAATTTAGTCCTAAAAAAGATGAAATCCTTTAAAAAAAAATCCCAAAGATTATGTAATCCAAGGTGTACATCAGAATACCAACACCAACTATAGCTGTCTTTTGAACCCCTAAAAGAAAAAGCACAACCTCTTACTAACTTAAGAAGAAATGTCTTCTGTGAAACCTGGTTGATTATTATCAAAGTCTCACAATCCATGACAGTACCTTCAGACAGAACCATTGTCTGCATCCTAGCTGTGGGCCATGAACAGCTGACCCCCTGTATCTGCAGTTCCACAACTTGAGATGTAACAACTCTGTGTTACAAATATTTGAAAAAAAAGAGAGTTGTATCTGTTCTGACCATGTAGGGCTTTTGTCATCTGCTCAGCCAGAATGTGGCAGTTACACAGCATCTACGTGGTAGGCACTACCAGTGACCTACAGGAGACTGGAGTGTGTGAGCCCATGCACAGTCAGAGCAGAGCTGAGGTCCTTGAGCATCTGACTTAGTGTTGACTGAAGTAAAAACTTAAGGGTTCTTTGTAAAGTCAGTTGTGTTATGGTGTTGCTTGGGGGGAAACATGTAAAAAAGTATTTTCCTGAAACAAACACAAGTAAAAGAATGTTTTACTAAAACCAGACACAGGTAAAAGGCTAAGGCACTCGTGAAGGAATGTTTTGATGAAGTAAACACAGGCAACAAGATGTCTCACTAAAGCAAGCATGTAAAAGGCTTCATGATAAAAGATTCTTTGCTAATGACACACATGTATTGCCTTCATACGTTGTTGAGCTGCATTTGTTGGTACTCCATGGAGAGAAAATATACCAAAAAACTGTGGTGGTGTACGGCAGCTTTTTGACGCGTCGGTGGAGCAGGCTGATTGGCAGAGTGATGTCAGCTGAGACAGGTGCACGTGGAGGTTTGCTCAGACTCAGATGCCGAGGCAAGACCTATGGAGGGCATGCGATGTTTGGAGGGAGTATGAAGACGCAGTCCATGAGGCCTATGGAGGGCATGCGATGTTTGGAGGGAGTATGAAGACACAGTAGACGAGACCTATGGAGGGCATGCAATGTTTGGAGGGAGTATGAAGACGCAGTCCATGAGGCCTATGGAGGGCATGCGATGTTTGAAGGGAGTATGAAGACGCAGTCGATGGCGCGGTGCCGGCTGGTGGATCCAGCTCTGCAGCTGCTCTGGTCTTGGTGTTCAGTGATCCTCAGTTTGTTGAGAGAGGCACAGCTGAGAGCCTCTCCTGCTGTCCCTGGTGGTCCAGATTCCTCCAGCCGACTCGTGCCAATTTGCTGAGACCTGGCTGTCTCTGTTAGGTTGTGTCACTGCTGCTGCTAGCCCGACGCTACTGAGCCAGACTACTGGTGTATCCATGAAGTGTTTGGGTTGGATTGAGATGCTGCTGCTGACTGTGAACTGAACTGCTAATTTTCAGACAATGTGGATGAGATTTGCTACAAAGCACCTTTCTAAACAGGTGCACTTCCCCTGTAACCTTTCTTTCCCACTACCTCTGGTGGGTGATGGGAAAGAAAGAAGGTTAAAGCATTTAAAAACCGTCATTAAAAGTAAAATTTAAGCTAACAGTTGACTGTATCTTGGAGCCATAGAGCAAACAGATGAGCATAAATACTGAGGGCTGTTATCCTATTTTAATTATATGTTTGTGATATGAAATGAAACTTTTAATTAGCTAATACGTGATGCGTCCTAAAGTACTGCAGTGCTGATTCAAGGAATGACTCTGGCAGGGAGCAAGAGATTTCTATCGTGCTGGGATTCAGAATCCTTTGTGGGCACATACAGTTAAACTGTGGGTCTCAGATTTCTTTGGAGTACCCCTTTTAGGTTCAGTATGAGAGTTCTCTGGGCCCTTCCTTGCTACTGAGGCCACAGGAAAGAGTCGGTGGCTTGAGGAGGGCTTGACCGTGACTCTCCTGAGTACAGAAGCAGTCCATGTGCATGCTGTCGTGCTTGTGTACCTCAGGGACTGCTCTGCCTGCTGAGAGGCTGCCCAGCTTCATAGTGATGTGGAGTCTGGATTCTGAGAGTAGTGGAAGACCCTGCTTTAGTTTTGCAATAATATCTATCACATTGAACACTTAGTTCACTCTACCTCATAATGGCCTTATTTAACTTCTTGTTGTACAGGTTTTGAAGGTCTTTTTCTCTTGAAATGATATGTTAGATTTGTTTTGATAAAGTAGATGCTTGGAGTTAAAAATAGGAAAAAAGACAAAGTGCTGGCTAATCATTGACTTTTTTTTTCCAGTCTGGCTACTTTTCTAGTATGTTCAGTGGTTCTTGGAAAGAATCCAGCATGAATATTATTGAACTGGAGATTCCTGACCAGAACATTGATATAGAAGGTATGACCTCCATAATTACTACTTATAAAAATCGTAAAAGCATAACCTTATTGTTCTTTTGATAAAAAATAAATATTCTAGCCTTATAGGCCAGGGGAAAGGTTGTGTGATATACTAGAAGGTGAGTATTTCATATTAATTTTTTCCTTAGTTTATCTGTTGTGTCTCCTGTCTCCATTTAGTCCTCGGAGTTCAGTCAGTCTGCTCCTGTGTCTTTGTGAGTGTGTCAGCCTGGGATATGAAGGAGGTGGGAGAGCACAGAAAGCATGACTGCTTTTTATAAAGGCTGCAGTGAGGGCCCCAGACACAGCCAAATGCTAAGAGTGCTTTCCTGCCCTGTTTAAGGCTTGCTCTCTAACACCACAAAATAAAAGTAGACGAGGAAAGGGTAAGGGACAGCTCAGTAAGCCTCCGTGCAGACAGACTCTCCTCTCCCGTTCCTCCCTATTCCTGCTGCTCATCTCCTTTGACGTGCCAAGTGGAGAAACCCAAGGCTTGCTCCAGAGGCAAAGAAGCTTGAGGTGTTTACAAAGCAAACTGAAGAATATCAATTAGAGTGGCATTGGAGGAGGAAAGGTCTTAGATGTGAGGACCGGGGTGTGAGCGGGCACAGAGGTGGTCAGAAGTTAAACACACACCTTAGTGGCGTGGGGACACAGGTCTGTTATTCTGGCCCTGAGGAGGCTGAGACAAGAGGATGCTGTGAATTGGAGACCTGCCTGATCTACATAGTGAGAGCCTTACCCACTCCTAAAGAACTATCATCATAGAGTGATGGGCTATGCACCTATACTTAGAGTCGATGTACTCAGCAGTTCTGACGCAGCTGTGTTCCAGGATGCCTTAATTCTAACCCCTGACTCTGTCAAGATTAGACAGAGAAAATGTGGCTGGAGTTGGCAGAATCCTTTCCAGCAAGCACTGTTATGTATCAATACCATCAGTAACCATGGCTGCCATGTTAGTTCCTGATGCTTCTCCAGGGGCAGACTAATGTCCTTGCTTCTGCAGGCAGCATTTCACTCTGTGTGCACTTTTGCTTTCAGCACTGCAGGTTGCATTTGGATCACTGTATCGAGATGACGTCTTAATAAAGCCCAGCAGGGTTGTCGCCATTTTGGCAGCAGCTTGCATGCTGCAGTTGGTAAGTATGCCACCACTCAGCAGTGTCGTGGTGCCTGGGGCATCCGTGCACACCTCCAAAACAGAAGTGACATTCCGCTTCTGGGACCTTTAAACAAAATGTATAGACGTGCCATTTGTTAGAAATTGTTGAAAATGCTTGACCAAAAGCTGTTGTTTAGATTGAGAGGCTTTGAACCCTGTGCTGACACTTGGGAGTGTTCGCTTGCCCGCACACATTCCTCCGCAGAGTTCTGTCCATTGGTGGCATCACTGCTAAGTAGATGGTATATGATCACAGTTCATTGAAAAAGAAATCGTTGGTTATTTTAAGCTTCCTAATTATGATGTCATCCCATGTAAACGATGTGCATCCTTCAGTAACTGTATGCTGAGCACATTGTGCCATATGTAAGACTTGGCATAAGAGCCAAAGAGGACGAAGATGTAGTCCCTAAGCGTGGATGATCTGTGCGTGCCTCCAGGGAGCTCACAGTGGACGGAGATAAGTAAAACCAAAGGTGCAGACAGGTACCCAGTGCTAAGAGTACAGCATCAATCCCATGTGGGGCCCTAATAAACTTGGGAAGACAGGAAGGGCCAGTTCAACCCCGCGTCCTCACTCTATTATCAGATGGAGTTTGAAGTATGCTTACCTTGAACTGTGTGAAAAGGTGCAAAATAGCATTTCTGACCAGGAACAGGATAGAAGACAGAGAAGTGAGGGAGACTAAGTTTATACTATTAATGTAAATTGAATTGGAGGACTGGCAAGGTGACTGAGCCTATAAAGGTGCTGGCCATCAAGACTGACAATTTGAGTTTCATCCTCAGGACACACACAGTCAGAGGAGAGAACTGACTCCTCCAGGTTGTCCTTTGGTCAATACAAGCATGCTATGATGTTGTACAACATAAACAAATAAACATTTAAAAAATCCAGGTGTGGTAGTGCATGTTTTAATACCAGCAGCACTCAGGAAGCAGAAGCAGGCAAATCTCTAAGGTCAAGATCAGCCTGGTGACGTACAGGCCAGCCAGAGTTACATGGTAAAATCCTATCTCAAGAAACAAAACAAAAGTAAAAAAGGTTACAAAGAAAGAGGCCAAAATCAGCAAATGAAGGCTTCTCTGTACATTATAAAGTTTAACTTTACCTGTGAGCACCTTCAGAAGATTTTAATCAGGGAAAGACAGTCTCTAATTTAGGGGGCTGAGGGGTGCAGCTCTGTTGTGGAATGCTCACCTGCATGTGCAGGGCTGTGGGTTTGATTCACACCAGAACAGTGGAAGACTGTTTCACGTACAACAGTGAAGAAAAGAAGTCTGTTAGAGGTACAAGTGCACTGCGGCTGTCCAGACGCCACCTAGATGAAGGTAGCAGGAATAACCACAGAGAGGCAGATGGGGTCACAGCCGGGGCAGTGAGGGTGAGGTGTAGGAAGAGAAGGGTCTAGAAGTGAGGTAGGTTTATAAACCACCAAGTCAGTACTATGGCTTAGTTGACGCTCATGTGGTCTGATGTGCTGATCTGTCTAAATCTAAGGTGCTAGTTATAGCTTGTTGATTATCCTGGCTGAGTTATGTTTTCAAATATTTTTATCTTTATAATACTTACTTTGCATACCTTTATTTTCTAACTTTGGTCCTTTTGGTTTTGTTCTAAACCTGCATTCTGCCTTATTTTTATAACTTACTAATTCTAATTTAATAATATAGTTGCATGATAATTTCAGAAACTTGAGTGAAAAAGTGACAGTGTTCTTTCTGTAGATAGAAGCTGGTTTATTTGAAACCTATATTCATATTTTAGATTAAATTTTTTAAAACTTTTTATTGGTTCTTTGTGAATTTCACATCATGTACCTAATCCCACTCATCTCCCTGTTCCCCGGTACCTACCTTAAACCCTTGCAGCCTTCCCCACAAACGAAAAAAATCTCATTGTGGAAGCCACAGTATGCCACAGTGTGACCCATGGTACACCCTTTTGTCCACACAGCTTTACTTGCAGATGTTCTTTTCAGTGAGTCAGTGGTCTGCTGTCTGCCTCAGTGCCTCTTGTCTTCTGCTACACTCTCAATACTGGATCCTCATTGAGACTCCTCTTGGATATCCTATGTCATGGAGATCTGTTGTCCCACATCCACACTGCTCTGGCTAGCCCATCCAACACTGCAGCAAGGGCCAGAGCCAGCTCTCATGCTCTCAGGTCCTACTCACCCATGCAATCAGGGCCAACTCTACCATCCCTCCCAGAGGAGGTGCAGGGCCCGCTGTCCCAAAAACGAGGGACAAGGCCAGTTCTCCCGTCCTTCTACTCTCATGACCCTGGGGCCAGCTCTCTTGCCTGCCAAGAGGGGAGGGGAGAAGGGCATTAGATTAAAATTTTAATGTTATTTAAAACTCATACCTGTTCAGAGGCATATGTGGGGTACTTGTGGTGCTTTAACCCTTACTGAGCACTGTTCATGCATCCATAGTATTCCTTTGCCTCATCACTTGATCAGATGACTGTGTAAAGAATTCTTAGTCCAGTAAGAACAGGAAAGACAAGTGCTGTTGAAGAAATTGGTAAAAGTCCAGAGTGGAAAACAGAATATGAGACTCGCAGCATCTCCCCTTGGTGCCTCCCCTGCCCAGTTCACTCTCAGCTCCAGATGGTCCGTGGGCTACTTGCTGGATTCTTTTCTCAACATTTTTATTGAACCCAGAAAAAAAACTTAGACTAGCTGCAGTTAATGAGCCAGCCTGCCTGCCTGCCTGCCTGCCTGCCTGCCTGCCTGCCTGCCTGCCTGCCTGCCTGCCTTCCTTCCTTCCTTCCTTCCTTCCTTCCTTCCTTCCTTCCTTCCTTCCTTCCTTGCTACTTTGATTTGGTTTTGCATCTTAGTATTTGAAAGCATGACATAAGAGAGCTGACTCCCCAGGCGAATGGCCTTTCCGGTGCTTGTTTATGTTTACAGGATGGTTTGATACAGCAGTGTGGTGAGACCATGAAGGAGACCATCTCTGTGAGAACTGTGTGTGGCTATTACACATCGGCAGGGACCTATGGACTAGACTCTGTAAAGAAAAAGTGAGCCACCTTTCCTCTTTCTCTCCTAGCCCACTTCCGGGGGTTGGTTTGTTTTGGAGTCTTAGGAGAGTGTAATAAAGAATTAGTTAGGGGAAGAATCGAGTTTAGACTTCGTTACTTAAAAGCCTTGCTCTTCTTCTGGACAAGCATTAACTTGCTCAGAGTTGCCCTTGTTAGCATACGGTGGGCCTGAAACATGCCTATACTACTGGCCACTGCTGACAGAGTGGGCACCACAGACTCTTGTCCAGAGCTGCGGAACTCATTTTCAGAGAGTATGGAAGGTGACATCCTAAAAATATTTAACACAGACATGAAGTTTTCTTAATGAGAAATGAAACTAACGTTAGGGAATTTCCTGTAAGTAACTCCTGACAGAAACAATACTAAGCTTCAGGTCACTAAGGTAGACTTTGAGCATGGCCTAGCATGACTAATACTCTTTTCACTAAATTATAAGTAAGACCTCGGTGAGTGACCAGTTTCAGACACCCCTAACCCTGCTTTAACCCCAGGTGCCTCGAGTGGCTGCTGAACAACCTCATGACTCACCAGAGTGTGGAGCTTTTCAAAGAACTCAGGTATTTGCACTCTTAAGTAACTTCACAGCAAATCACCCTAAAGGGACACTTTTTGTTTGCTCAGGTATTCCAGGTTTTTTGTTTTGTTTTGTTTTGTTTTGTTTTGTTTTAATACAAATAATATTGTGAGAAGCAGGCCTGGTGTGCACACTTTTAAACCTGGGGCTTGGAAGGCAGAGGCAGATGGATCTTTGTTAGTGCAAGACTGGTCTGGATGACAGAGTGAGTTCCAGGACAGCCAGGAGTACATGGTGAGTGTCTCAAAAAAAAGAAAAGAAAGAAAGAAGAAAAAGCAAACTATTTAATGAAAGGCACCCTGACTTACACACAAACTTAGTAAGCTCTGCATTTATCTCTTTGTTGTAAATGATAAAATATACATGTATTGTTTTAACAATTGTAATAGAAATAGAAGCATACAACTTCTCTAAGCCTGTGAAGACTTCTAAGTGCTACTTTACATCTGCAAACTTAGAGCTTCAAAGGGGATAGATAGTTTGAAAACCTTATCTATCATAGAACATGGTGTTTAAAAAAAATCAAAATGTGTTTCAGGAAAAAAAATTTTTTAAAAGATTCATTGTAGTGTGTGTTTGTCTGTATGTATATCTGTGTATTAGTGTGTTCAGGAGTTCTTAGAGAGCAGAAGAGGGTGTAGGATCCTAGAACTAACGTTATAGATGATTGTGAGCTGCCATGTGGGTACTGGGAAGCAGTAAGCACTCTTAACCACTAGGTTACCTCTCAGACCCTATTTTTAAATGTTTATGGGACAATAGATGGCTCAGAGGGTAGAGGCACTTACACAAAATGCCTGTCGACCTGAATTCTATTCCAAGATCCACAAGGTAGCAGGAGAGAACAATCCTATGACGTCCACACATGCCATGACGTGTGTTTTTCTCTCCCTCTCTCCCTCCCCGCCCCATCTCTCTCACACACACCCTGATTGAAGTCATACTCATGATTAGCTTGGCCTTTGACCTACATGCATTTATCATTCACTCTGCCTTCCTTCCTTCCCTTTGGATGTCCTGGAGTGTTGATGATGTGCAGCTGAGGGCTGTGGATGAGGCAGTGTAATTGCGCTGTGTTTGCCACCGTCAGCTTTCCTGCATCTGTGAGACCAAGACATCCATGACAGACCTAGAGAATGCTGCATGGAAATGTTTTGAAGGCTCCAGGGCATAAACGGCATGTGTGTGAGGTGGTTCCTAGTTAGGGTTTTTTTTTTTGGGGGGGGGTGTTTTGAAACAAGGTCTGTCTGTATAGCCTAGCTGCCCTGTAGCTCACTGTGTAGACCAGGCTGGCCTTGAACTCACAGAGATCCACCTAGCTCTGCCTCTGGAGTGCTGGGACTAAAGGTGTTTTGATGAAAATGGATATATCAAAGGTCTAGTGTGTCATGGCTTCCAAGAGGGGAGAGAGAGATGTTAGAGATCTCACTGAACTTTTTCAAAAAGGCTGTCATAGAGACGTTGTCTTAGAAACCTGAATGGAGGACAGGGAAGGAAAGAAACAGAAATAGAGTGAGCAACCAGTGGCCACATTTCCATTCTGAATTTGAACTACTGCCAGCTTCCTCATCTTACTCTAAGATAGTAAAATTGTTGTTTGTTTTTTGAGACAAGGTCTCCTGTAGCCCTGGCTGCCCTGAACTCACTGCATTGGTCAGGTTGGCCTGGAACTCAGAGATCCATACTGGCCTCCACAGGGGTTATAGGCAGGGCTACCGTGCCCGGCTTAAAATGTAATTTCTGACTAAAGGTTCTTTAAGCACAGATGTTAAAGGTTATTTTGAATAGTATGTGGGATATGCTGATGATCTTTACCCTGAGAGAGCTGAGACTGGGGGATGGCAAGCTTGAGGACAGCCTGGTCTGTAAAGACATGTCCTGCTTCAGGAAAAGAAAAGATTGCTTTGAAAATGCAGATGTTATAGTGAACAGACCTGTGGTGAAGGGAGAGCGCCACATCCTGCATCTGCCTCCTCCCTCTGTCTCTCACAGACACAGACACACACACACATAAAGCTTTAAATCTGTTAGTTCAGCAGAGTCCTTCAACCCTCTCTGTTTGTTTTTTACAGTATAAACGTCATGAGGCAGCTCATTGGTTCATCTAACTTATTTGTGATGCAAGTGGAAATGGATGTATATACAGCTCTGAAAAAGGTACTGATGAAAGAATATAAAAATATTACTTCAGATCGCTTCTGTGGTGAACAGCTGGAAATACTGCTTCTGGGTGCTCAGTAAGGCAGAGGAGCTACACATGCTGCTTGGCTTACACTGGGCTTGAATCTGTGTAAATCCATCATAAACTGAATATACCTGACCTACTGAACAGCACAGCTCAGCTTCTCCCTCCTTGAATGTGCTCAGAATGCGTGTGTAGGCTATAGTGGCCCCATCACCTAACCTAGGACATTTACATCAGTAAATGACATGTGACTCCAGTAATTTGTTCAGTTGTGTCCTGAACTGAAAGCAAGTGGTTCCTGGTACATTTCTCCACCATCACAGAATTGAAAATCCTAAGTCATTCCACCAGCCCATCTCAAGCCAGGAAATATGTGTGCTCAAACCTAAGTCTTTATTTGGATTTAAAGATTCATGATTGCCTTAGTTACTGTTCTATTGTTGTGAAGAGACACCATGACCAAGGCAGCTTACAAAAGAAAGCATTGAATTGAGGGCTTGTATATGGTTTCAGAGGGTCAGTCTATTATCATGGCAGTGAGCTTGGTGGCAAGTAGCCTGGCACAGGAGCTGTAGTAGGCCTGGCCCGGGAACAGTAACTGAGAGATCATATCATTTCAGCAAGATGAAGGCAGAGAGAGAAAGAGATTGAACCCCTCCTAGGCTTTTAAAAACTCAAATCTCACCCCTCAAAAGGACACACCTCCTAATTCTTCTCAAACAGTTCCACCCACTGAGGACCAAGAATTCAAATAAATGAGCATACTGGGGCCGTTCTCTTTCAGACCACCACAGTGCTTGCTTTTGTTTTGTTTGTTTTCTGGAGGCAGGGCCTCGTTCTGCATCCCATACCTGCACTAATCCTTCTGCTTCAGCCATCTGTGTGCCGTGATTACACAAATGAGCACCAAGCCCAGCTTTTTTCATCCTTGGCGGATTCAGATCCAGTTTTGTTTCACAGTGGGAAAGACATGAGCTATTACTCTTGACTGTTGGTAAGGGTTGGCATCACTACTTGTGTGTACTTGAGGAAAAGGCCACTGCCCTTGCCCCATTGTGTGTCATCCATCTTCTGTTGTCCCTGTGGGAAATGTGTGCACTTCATGCAGTTGTGAAACCTGCAGTGAGAAACTTCCATCATAGCATTTGGGTGATCAAGATGGGACTGGATTTCTGTCCCAGTGCTGACCTTGGATGGTGGTCACTCTGCCAACACAGTACTAATAAACACTCAGGCCACTGAAGGATGTGTACTGCAAGGGAAACACTCCATAACACTTTGGTTGCCAATGAAGAAAGTAAAACCCAGAGAAATTAGATGATGTGTTCAGCTCCTACATGAGAGCTGGAGGATTGAATATCCATGCTCTTCACAGCGTGCGTGCTGTCTCAACAACAGAGTCAGAAATTCCTGTGCCCACTCTTACTCCTGCAGTCTTACAGTCTTGTGTTGTATTTAGTGTGATTGATTTGTTAGTGATTAAAATATGATGGTCTGGAGAGATGGCTCAGTGGTTAAGAGCACTGACTGCTCTTCCAGACGTCTTGAGTTCAATTCCCAGCAACCACATGGTGGCTCACAACCATCTGTAATGAGATCTGATGCCCTCTTCTGGTGTGTCCATACTCATAAATAAAATAAGTAAATCTTTTAAAAAAAATATGTTAGTAAAGAAGTACCAGTGTGTTATATATGTTAAAACTCTAGCTGTTTGATTCACTAAGGTGTATTAGCAACAGTTAATATGCACAGGAGTTTTTATGGCTCTATTTCCTGCCATGATGATCTAAAAGCTTTAATATACTTTTGGGTCTGGAGTGATGGCTCAGTGGTTAAGAGTGCTGTCTGCACTTCCAAAGGACCCAGGTAATTCTCAGCACCCACATGGCAGCTCACAACTGTCTGTAACTCCAGTTCCAAGGGATCTGACATCTTCATACCAATGCACATAAAATAAAGTTAAATAATTTTTTAAAATAGTTACACTTTCTGGCAGTTTGCAAAATGGAGATTTTTTTTTTTAAAGATTTATTTATTACATGTATGTGAGTACACTGTCGCTCTCTTCAGACACACCAGAAGTGTCTGATCCCATTGTAGATGGTTGCGGGTCACCATGTGGCTGCTGGGATTTGAACCAAAATGGAGATTTTAGCTATTAGGCTAGACATCGAGCACAGTTGGTAGAGTGTTTTCCTGGCATGTACAAAGCCTTGGTTGGGTTCAGTTCCCAGCACCAGTTAAACCAGTGGTTCTCAATCTCCCTAATGCTGTGACCCTTTTATACAGTTCCTCATATTGCGGTGACTCCCAACCATAAAGTTATTTTTTTTTTTTTTTTTTTTTGGTTCTTTTTTTCGGAGCTGGGGACCGAACCCAGGGCCTTGCGCTTCCTAGGCAAGCGCTCTACCACTGAGCTAAATCCCCAACCCCATAAAGTTATTTTTATTGCTGCTTTATAACTGTAATTTTGTTAGTGTTAAGAATTAAATGTTTGGAGATTATAATCTTTGGAGATAGAGGTTTGCCAAAGGGGTCATGACCCACAGGTTGAGAATCACTGACTTAAAAGCTGACTATGGTGTCATAGGCCTGTAGTCCTACACTCCACAGGTTAATCAACTTTGTCCTCAGCTACATACTAAGTTCAAGGCCAGCCTGGCTACATGAGACCCCATCTCAAAAAAAGGTTACTTTTAAACATTTGAAAATATGACTATAAAGCAATGAAGTCTTATAATCTTTTTGTTATTTTTTTTAACTAGTGGATGTTCCTTCAGCTGGTGCCTTCCTGGAATGGGTCTTTAAAGCAGCTTTTGACAGAAACAGATGTCTGGTTTTCAAAGTGGAAAAAAGGTACATTGAAATGTTCTTAATGAGAATTCTCCCCATCCCCCACCCCACCCCACCCCAAACACACACACCTTCTTTTAATGATGTTTCTTACAGTCAGGCCTTGGCCTGATTTTAGAGCTGAAAAACAGCTGAGCAATTTCCTACTTTAGCCTTTTACAGCAGGAAAGTCAGTGCAGGAGAAGGAAACACTCCTGGCCTGTTACCGTATTCTAACTCCAGAACTGCTGTTCTGTTTGCTCACAAGTTCATCTTGGGATTTATACTTGTTTGCCCAGATTAGATATCCTCTGATAAGCTAAGCCCCATCTCTCAGCCAGTGACTCTTGATAGGGTCTGCAGACAGCTTCTGTGCATCACTAACTAGAAAGGAGATGGAGGGGTCATATGTGACGTGCACTGCATGGTGTGTAAGCAGCCTTTCCAGGGGCTGGAGACATGGCTCAGTAGGAGTAGGGTTAGGAGTGTGTGCTGCTCTTGCAGAGGAAGTAAGTTCAGTTCCCAGCACCCACATCAGGCAACTCAAAATTTACATGTAGTGTCCATCACTGATGTAAGTTAGAAGGCTGAGTAGCTGTCCCTGTCCTGGTCATCATGTGAAAACCCTGAGATGGCCTTCTGGGTTCCTTGGGAAGGGATTCTAGAGACAGAGTCTCATACAAGTCACTTCCTCAAGTGCACCTCTCCTACCATGCTGTCTGTAAGAGCAACCACAAAAATAAAAGGACAGCTGAAGTTCCAACCTAAGGACCTAATAAGTACCAAAATTCATTTGAGGATTTATCAAAGTTCCTCTAAGTTTCCTCAGATTTTACATTTATTCTAAGACTGTTGAAATCCTTGGAAATGGCTTACTTAGATTCTAGAAGACTCTGTGTCTATGACTGTCCATAGAAGCATTTAGTAAAACAGCACATGTGACAAGAATGCTGTTTAATTAAAACTTTCTTAATAGACTTTGAAGGGACGACTTTCCTTGAAACTGAGCAGGGAAAACCATTTGCGCCCGTGTTCAGACATTTAAGGCTACAGTACATTATCAGTGATCTGGCTTCTGCAAGGATCATTGAGCAGGACTCTCTGGTACCTTCAGGTAAGAAAACCTGATGTGCTTTGTGATTTGAAGCCATGTTTTTCTGATTGTAGCATTTCATACTTGCATAGGGAAGAACAGTGAAGAAGCCAGGAAGCCATCTTTGATCCCGTAAGGTATGTATCTCTGCCCAGAGGATGAGACGTGAATCATCATCTGGGCCACGTCGCACACTGGTCTCCTTTACCATATTTCAGTATTCAAGTACCTGCCACGATACCGAAGTGGCTAAGAAGCATTTTGCAACGGGGTGTTCATTTTTGTTTTCTGTATGAATCAAGCTGCATACTAGCCCCTGCAGTAAGCTCTAGTCAGCCCCAGCTTGAAGCATTTGATCGCCTACTTCTCCTCCAAGTGCCATCAGGGTAGGCGACAACACACTTAGCTCTGGGTATTTTCAGGTAGGTTAACCAGTGAGCTGTTTCGGATAGCAGCCTGACAAATAGTTTTGTTGTTTTTAAAAATTACAGATGCTTTTTCTGTTAGTTTTCCTTAAATTTGCTTAGTTTCTGTTTTTTCCTATTCTGAATTCTTAAACATATTTGATCAAATACATGTAATCAATATTATTCAAATTTCTTGAACAAGTATTAATTAGTTTTATAAATCTGTTGTATTTGTGACAAGTTGCATATAGTAGTCTATAAGCTCATTAGTACATTTGCCTAGCATGTTCAAGACCCTGGGTTTGATGCAAAGTGCACGAAAAAGCAAGCAAGCAAGATGCAACAAGCTTATACTAGTTTTAGTGTGTAGTAAACACCAGTGTTGTCAGATATTATATAAATTAGATGCCAAAGGATGTGTGTCCTTCCAATCAACTTTCGTTAAAGCTCCCTAAAGATTTATTTTAATTATGTATAGTAGGTGTCTGTGTGCATTTGAGTGCAGATGCTGCAAGTTCATGGGCATTGGATTCTCTAGAACTGAAGTTACAGATGTGTGGTGATGAGCTGTCTGATGTGGGCAGGGAACCAACCAAACCTGGGGCCTCTGAAGAGCAGCTAGAGCTCTTACACAGAGTCACCTCCTCAGCCCTGTCTTTAAGATTTAAAGTTTGGAAAAAAACAGTCTGTTATGTACTTTAGGTGTGTCTGGTACAAGTGGACAAGTTTTGGGTCTCTGGAAGACAAAATTATATTAACATCTGGAGTCTAAAGAATTTTATTTGGTATAAAAAAACCTTTATATTCTGGCTAGATTTCAGGGCTTGCTTTTTTCTTCATGATTTGAAATGATGTAACATGAGTAGACTTGAAACAAATTTTATTATATCATATAAATATAGACAGTTTTCTGTGTGTTCAAAAATTTCAGCTTAAAAAGCAAAGTATAAATTAAAATTAAGTGTCACCCTCTGTGAGGAGGCAGAGAGTGCTCCATGGCTCACCTTACAGACATAGGCTGGTCTATGCTCTCCGCAGGAACCTGGAGATAAGGTGTACGTCACAGGCAAGCTCTTGAGTGCCATCCTCAGCCGGGTGGCAGGAGAGGGCAGTCTTAATTTTAGGCACATTGAGGTTCATTATTTCATGAAATTAGATCTGTCCTAGGTCATCTCATCAGATGTCTCACTCCTCATCTTCCCGTACTCCTCCGCCTGTGTCCCGTCTTAGCACCATGCCTCTCTAACCTGGGTTTGGTTTTTTCTTTTTTGTTTGGTTGGTTTGGTGAGGGATTTTTTTTCTTCTGGAGTCAGAGTCAACAAAATCTCAGTCTTCTGTCTCACCTGTGCATTTATTTAACTGTACAGAAAGGCACACTCTAAAAGAACCATACCTTTCTCTGCTGACCTAGACCCGGAGGTGAAGACTGTCCCAGTGTGAGCCCTCAGTGTCCTTTACAGTACTGCTTGTGTCTGACCCTTAATCCTTCCTCCATATCATGGGATTTGGATGTCTGACTCATCCTCCTCCTTCCCCAGTCAGTTTTATATACACACACACACACACACACACACACACACACACACACACACACACACACACACACATATATATATATAATATATATATATACCTGCTCTCATTGTTTGACCTCAGCCCTGGAACATTTACCTTTGCAGCCATAGAAATGCAGTGACCTTGTTCAGGAGACTTGCTCAGCACCAGCGGTCTGCTGTGTGGTACATTGTGCCGTTCTCTCACCTGCCATGCGCACACATTCCCTTTGCACAGTCCTGTCTCTTCAGCCCCCCACCCCTTCTCCTCTGGTCTTTGGAATCTCTCCCACCTTCTCAGCTCCTGGTCTTAGGTTTCATGAAGATGCTGATAAGTGACACACAGTCACCCTTCCACTGGGTAAAGTCCAAAACCAGTGAGCTGTTTGTTCCACACCATTGCCTGTGCAC
This sequence comes from Rattus rattus, assembly GCF_011064425.1. Lineage (NCBI taxonomy): Eukaryota > Metazoa > Chordata > Mammalia > Rodentia > Muridae > Rattus > Rattus rattus. Next base: position 59,602,425 of record NC_046159.1, read on the forward strand.
TCCTGTTGGAGAGGTCTTTGCAACTGGACAGATGGCGTATTTCCCCAGAATGAGTATTGTGACAGATAACTTAATAAATGAAAAATCTGTTAATTAAGTTTCCCAGTACACTGAAAAGGCAGGTCTGTGAGTTCAAGGTCAGCCAGGGCTACACAGAGAAACCCTGTCTCAAGGAAAAGAAGCAAAACAAAAATGAAAACACTTCTAGGAATGACGTCCACAAATGGAAGTCAGTGTGAGCCCTGAGGAGAAGACGGAGGTGCCAGCATAGGCTTTCCTCCTCTCTTGGAAAGGAGGCCATTTTTAAGTCTGAGAGAAAGCTCAAAGGCCTTTATGGTTGGAAAGAGCTGAGAGTCACACCGTTACAACATGTTTATAAAGCAAACAACCTCATTTGTAAATTGCTGTTTTAAATACAAATTTAGAAATAAAATTTGTCAACTAGTTGTCAATCAATGTTTCTGTTTTAGAATGGCTGGCTTCAGTGTATAAGCAGCAGTGGTTGGCTATGCTTCGGGCTGAACAAGACAGTGAAGTGGGGTGAGTGTGCTGCATCGTAGTTCTGGTCTGGTGATGTGGGGATTGAACCCATGGCCTAGCATGTGTTAGGCCGAGTCCTCTACCAGAGTCCTCAAGCCAAATGAATAAGTAAACCTTGCTGAGAATGTTTCCATTCATATTGATTATAAATTATATTTATATTGTCTTGTCACTTTATTTATCACTTGTCACTTATATTTATATTGTGGAGTCACTTAGGAATAGCTGTCCAAAAAAACAGGTAGAAAAGAGGACTAGAGGGAAAAGCTGCAAAATACTGCAAAGTTTTCAGCAAGCCTGTGAGCATGAACCTCCAGGCAGAGCCCTGCAAACAGAAAGCTGCAGCTGCAGAATTGGGCCTGTCAGCCTGGGCTGCGTGTATTCCTTCCCCTGCAAAGAGCACATCCTACCAAACCCAGACAAGCACCCACCGAGGCACCAGTAGCACTTATGCTGTGGTGGCGTAGTACTCTTCCCTCGAGCGCACGGTGTCTCTCTGTGCTCGTGTACCAGTAGCAGGGACTGTGCTTCCATTAACCTGAGCTCTCAGAGTCTAAGATTCTCATAATTCGTTTACATTACTCATTCTATATCGTATCTTCAGTCTCATGATTAGAAATGTTAAAGTAAAATACCAACTGAAGGAAAACAGAAAAAACTATATGGATTTTTCCTATGACATTTTGGTCTTATAGAATTATATGCCACGAAAAACAGTCTGCATTTGAGATAAGTGACATCAAAGACTTGATGCTGAGCTGGCCCTGCTTGTGCAGACCTGTGATTCCAGCATGTAAGAGGCTGAGCAGCAGAGAGTACAAGTTAGAGGCTAGCCTGGGCTACACTATTAGCCCTTGGATGGGGGAGGTGACACCAAACTGTGTTTCATAGAAATAATAGATTTAGTAGTTATACTTTTTAAAGTATTATATTTTTCTGATAGACAAAATTTCTCAGATAATTTTTTTCTCTCTTTTCTGGTTTGACCGAGCTTCATGAACGTAATCTAGAAGTCAAATTGGGGAGACGTTGAGGTGTGATTTAATTAGTATATTCTTTTTCCTTTGTCAGTGCTGAGTGTGAATGTAGGGTCTAGTGCTTGCAAGGCGAGTTCTGAGTCATTGAGTTACACCCAGGGCCTAACACCACTTAATCCCAGTAAGAGAATGGTGTCTAGCCAGTAGAAAGACTTTCCCTTTCTTTTAAACTGTTTTGTTTTATCGATTACTGGTTGCCTGTTTTCTGTGAAAGCTCATGGCTCTTCTATCATTTTAGGCCTCAAGAAATCAATAAAGAAGAACTTGAGGGAAATAGCATGAGGTGTGGTAGAAAGCTTGCCAAAGACGGTGAGGTAAGTCCGGCTCTGGTCTGTATAGTCTGAACTTGCTGAGGAAATTCTCTCACACTCTTTACTTTTGTGTTTTTGCAGTTTTTCCTAGTAATATATTTAAAAGTGGGCTCACTGTGGTACACATGCTAACTCAAAAATCAGTAACTATGTGTTCTTTTTAAAGTAGTTTAAGCACAGAGCTCAGAAGTCCGAAGCTCCTGACTACCAGACTGTGCTTATAGAAGGGCACGGCTTCAGAAGGCCCTGTTTATCTTCTCTGCGCTTGGTGTCCTGAGACAGGGTTAGAGCTGCAGCACTCAGTTCCTCAGCCTTGCTTAGACCTCAGACAGATGAGAGGCTTGAGTGGGTCCTTCTGCGATAGAGAAACTGACATATATCGTGTAGGAGGTGTTGCATGGTCTAATGAGGTTCTGTTTACAGTTATCCTTAATCAAAGTCATCTGTCCCCTTGGAATGCTCGCCACACCAGAGAACTGCCGTTGTTCCTTACATGGAACTAGCGTGCAGATGTGTAGGGAAAGGAAGGACGGTTTACCCTGGTGTCTGCAGAGAACTTGCTCTCCATTGTTTTAAGTCCGTTAAATTGCCTGTGCAGCCCACCTGTCATCATTTCCACCTTCACACTGCAGCCTAGTTTCCACCTGCTTCTTTTTCTCCCAAATTTACTTCCACTTTGACTTTCAGAGGTTATTTTATACTTGCCTTCAGGGTTGTAGTAGGACAGAGAAGCGGTTGTCTTCTCCATCCTGCCTCTTGTTGCTTCATCCCTCAGTAGACTGCAGCTCTTTCAAAACAGATGTGTCACCACCTGCCAACTATCCTGTCACTGTCACCCACAGGGCTCGGTCTCTCTTCACTGCTCTTGCTCACAGGCCTGTCTGCTTCAACATCTGTATCGCCTTCAGAAATCTCCATCTCAAGTGTCCTGTTTACAACGTCCACCTCTCTTTCTCCTTCTAGCCCTCTCTTCTAGAGCTTGAACATAGTTTCTACCCCATTGAGTCCCACAGTCTGCTCTTCTTTCTTTCCTCTCACTTTTTTTGTCAGCTCACTAATTCTTCTTGACTAGTATTTTGTTCCGTCTTAAAACCATTCCCTGTGTAAACCATTCCCTTGTGTATATTCAGTTTCCTTTTCTTTTCCCACTTTGAATGCTGTCGGACTATTCATCCCAGCACAGCAAGTTCCAATTCCTATACTCTCCGAATGAGTATCTAAATTAGGCTAAAATTTGTTTAGAGGTCTACCTTAGTTAGGTTTTCTGTTGCCATGATAAACACTGTGACTAAAAGCAGCATGGGGAGGACAGGGTTTATTACTGTTGTAGATTATAGTCCATCACTGAAGGAAGGCAGGGCAGGAACTCAAGCAGAGCAGGAACCTGGAGGCAGGAGCAGTGATGCAGAGACCATGGAGGGATGCTGCTTAATGGCTTGTTCCCCGTGGCGTGCTCAACCCGCCCTCTTACAGAACGCAGGACCACCAGCCCAGGGATGGTACCACCCACATCATGTAACTTCCCACATCAATCATTAACCAAAAGAGGAAGAGGAGGAGGAGGAGGAGGGAGGGAGGCAAGGAGATAGATAGATAGATAGATAGATAGATAGATAGATAGATAGATAGATAGATAGATAGATAGATTCCCTACAGGCCAATTTTGTGTGGGCATTTTGTCAATTGAGTTTCCTTCTCAAATGACTCTAGCTTGTGTCAGGTTAGTGTAAAACTAGCCAGAGTAAGGCAGAGACAAGAACTTTCCCACTGGGTTTTCCTTCAGTGTTGTAACCATGAGCATCACCCAATCTGTGGTGCTTCATGGTAGGTCACCTATCTTTCTCCCTGTCTGAAGTGACTCTGTCTTCTCACCATGTGATGTCTACGCTACTCATCTGACACTTAGATGGTACCTTGCCTTTCCCTGTGGTGAGTCTGTGTACCCTCCTTCCAGCCCTCCACCAGCCTTTTGATATAGTACTGTGCTGAGCTGTCTGTCCTGTCTTTGTTCACCATTATGGTTCCATCTCATTTGTTTTTTCATGACAGGGTTTCTCTGTGTAGCCCTATATGTCCTGGAACTCACTCTGTTAAACTAGGCTAGGCTCAAACTCAGAAATCCACCTGCCTCCACCTCCCGAGTGCTGGGATTAAATTTGTGTTCCATCAGCACCACTGACTTTGATTCCTGATCCCATTTGATCACTGCAAAGCCTGCAGTCCTCACCTCCCTCTCGTGCACCTCCCACCCTCCCTTCTGTGGCCCCTACTCTACTCTGCCCGTAGCTTTGGGCCTTTAGAACTGTTCCTGGGCTGCACACACACTTCCAGTTCTTGCTCAGTGTTTCCTCTGAGGCCCGTCTAATCATTCTCAGCCCTCCACTGGAAATGCTACAGCTATGTCAGGAAAGACCCATGTGCAAGTGGAGTTGAGTTCTTGTTGCTGTTGGCAACAGTGACTGTCTATGTGTTCTCATGTATCCCCTTGACATTATGGCTTGTCTGCAACATGGCTCTTGACTTCCACTATGCATCTTTCTCAGAATCCTAGAGCATCGCAGCTGGAGCGCTCTTCATTTTCCCCAGGATTCTCCACCTGGAGCAGAGTCTTTGTTCCCTGTCATACCTAGTTCTCTTCGTACATTCTTGGTGTCCATGAGAAACCCCTCAAGGGTCACTCCTTAAAATGCATTTCATCATGTCTGTATTGAAACACCCAGGCCACCATCTGTCCTGCTTGGGCTGCTGGAGGATTCCCACTGTACATCATTCTCAAACACAGTGTCCCAGTGTTCAGACTGATCCCAGTTTCACTTTTACTTTTTATGTCATGTCTCCCATACAACATCCAGTTAGTCTTTGAAGATATAAGATAGGGGTTGGGATTTAGCTCAGTGGTAGAGCGCTTGCCTAGCAAGCAAGGGCCCTGGGTTCGGTCCCCAGCTCGAAAAAAAAAAAAAAAAAAAAATATAAGCTAGATCATGTTGCTTCCTTTTCTAGAATTTTCTCTTAGCCTTCCACACTCTCCCTTACCAGGGACTAGAGCCTTAAGGTGCCTGACTGCCTCTAGGAGCTGATCTCCAGTTCCTGTCCTGGCCTAGCCATAGAGCCCTTCTCACTGTCTCTGAGAAGCCAAGCCTGATTTCACCCACAGAGTTTTGGACATGGTATCTTCCCTCCCAGCCAGATCCCCAGTCTGCTTGTTGGCGCAGCCTCCTCCCATTCTCCTTGAGCTTCTACACGTTGTTCACCAGGCTTGCTAGTGACAAGTCCCCTGCTCTCTCCTGTCACTCTGCCGACCTTTCCATCCCATACACACCCATCCTCAGCCTACCGGTAAACACTCAAGAGTGTGATACAAATTCTACTGGGCTAGAAGTCTACCGACTGTTGTGCCTCCACTCCCTGGAGTTGAGCTTGGTGTATAACAGATGCTTGGGAATCAGTGAATACCAAGTTACTGTTTAATCCAAGGTGTGCTGCCCTTCCCACACTACCTTCCTGCCTTCTCCAATTAACTGGTGTCTGACATGGCCTTCATGTGTGTCATGTGTGTCTGGTGAACTTCTAGTTTGGTTGAGAGCCCTTGCCTTTTAAAGAACTCAAGACCAGTAACTTCCAGGTACCTGCCAGGTACCCAAGCTGGCCTTATCAGAAGTGCAATGGGAAACCTGGTTCCTTGGGATGGGACTGCAATGTAAAGGGGCTATGGGATGGATGAAGCCTGGGCAGTCAGGTCATGGTGGCCGTTTCTGTTTCTGTGGGAGTGGCAGTGACAGAAGGTGGTGATTGCAGAAATTTGAAGTGAAGGGAAGAAAGCCCTTGAACTTTTAGTTATGACTTGCTGATGCAATGAACTAAAATGAATCTTTTGTATCTCTTAGTACTGCTGGCGGTGGACAGGTTTTAATTTTGGCTTTGACCTCCTTGTGACTTACACCAATCGATACATCATCTTCAAACGCAATACGCTGAACCAGCCATGTAGTGGATCTGTCAGCTTGCAGCCTCGAAGAAGCATAGCATTTAGGTAAGATGGCACCCCCACTTCCTACACCAGCAGAAGGGTAAGAAATGAGGTGAAACCTTGACTGCCAGTAAGACAGATGTAGGACTTGGTAAAATGGAGGATATGGGAAAGTACTGGAAGCTGAGAAAACTCCATTGCTTGAAACTTGTCTCCGTAAACAAGAGTGGAAGGTCTTCAGTGTCACATAAGCAGCTAGAGCAGAAATGATGGACAACTTGATTCTGGCTTGAAACTGTCACTGTGTTATATCCCTAGCAGATAAAACGTGCCAGCGGAGGAAGAGGGGTGTTCTTAGAAAGTACCCGTTGGCCACGCTGTGTCCAGCTCTGCCTGCAAGCTCGGCTCACATTCCCCTCTGAGTGCGGTGCTGTGGACTGATTGCAGCAGTAGTTGAATGACGTTGTTTGCAAAAATCAGCTCAAAGGGGGCCAAGCATGGTGGTGATGTCTGTAAGCTTAGGAGACAGGCACAGGCAGGTGTACCAGCCTTATGTACATATGTGGGTTCCATGAAAGCCAGATTTGGTGTAGACTTCTTTGATCTGATGCCAAAAGCACAGGCATCAAGAGACTTCATCCAGATTGTTTATCAGAGAACACCAAAGAGATGGCAGGTGCAGAATGGGAGAGCATCTGCAAGCAGACCGTGACCCTGAGAGGATTAGCATTCAGAGTGCACAGCCAACCAAAACTACAGCCGAACTGCCAGGCATGGGAGCAAAGGCTTGTGCTTGCAGTGAAGTTTGAGGCTGAGTAGACAGATAGTCCAGCTAAAAAGGGTGGGGCAGGGAGAGCCAGCTCCATGGTAGGTTCTCTTGAGAGGACCCAGGTTCAGTTCAAAGCTCCCTCATGGTGGCTCACAACCATCCATGACTCCAGTTCTAGAGAACCCAACACCTTCTTTTGACGTCTGAACACACTGGACATGTACATAGTGCACACATTTATAAAAGCAGGCAAAAGATTTAAAACAGCCCCAGTTCAGGGCTGGAGAGATGGTTCAGTGGTTAAGAGCACTCCGGAAAACCTGAGTTCAATTCCCAGCAACCACATGGTGGCTCACAGCCATCTGTAATGGGATCTGATGCCCTCTTCTGGTGTGTCTGAAGACAGCTACAGTGTACTTACATACATAAAATAAATAAATACACAAAAGAAATCTTATTAAAAAAAAAAACCCTAGTACACACAAAATAGATTTTTATGACTGAAAACATAGAGATTAAAAGTGCCAGGGCCGCGCTAGCGTAGTGGTGGAGCGTGTACAAGACTCTGGTTGAGTCCAGCACATCCAGCAAAGAAAAGCACCAAGAACTTGCTTAAAATTTCTCCAAAGGACTGAGGAGATGGCTCAGCACCAGGCAGGCACAAGGACCTGAGACTCCATAGCAGCCTCCCAAGGAGCTGGACCCAGCCGTTTGCACCTGTAGTACTAGCACTGGGCCAAGACCCGAGTATCGGTGGGGCCGCTGTCCAGACTGCTCAGCCAAATGGATACACTCCAGGGTCTCACAACTAAGGCAGAGTGTGATGGAGGAGAGCCCGCCATCTTGGCATCAAGCCTCTCTATGTGCTCATATGCATACATACATCCCTACAAACACCAGATACACAAAATTCTCCCAAGAAGATATATAAATGTAGTAAACAAAAAGATGTTTAATATCACTAATCACTAGGAAAGTAAAAACTACAGTAAAACCCTATGTCTCATCTTTTTATCCAAAACAAGAATAGCAAGGCTATCAAATAATCAGATTCTGTGTCCCCTGCTAGTAACCTTGTGTGCCTTAACAGATGACTGGATAATGTTCACACAGTAAAACACTGGCCATCCTTAAGAAGGAAAGCCCAGCAAATACCCCATGAAGTGAGTTAAGTGCGTCATGGAAGGACAGCAGTTCTGCTGGCACTCATGCCCAGAATAGGAACATTTATTGGGATAGAGAGTGAGCTGGTGGATGCCAGTTCTGGGGGAAGAGAAGTGAAGACTTGCTACCTAATGGGGATGGTGTCAGCTGGGGAGGGCAGCATGCTCTGAGGATGGGTGTGGTGACATCATTGCAAAGAAATGACAAGGGAAGCATCATGTGCTGTGAGTCTTGCCAGTGCAGAAAGGTCACTTTGAAGCTTTTACTTGGTTTTGTTTGTTTGTTTTTGAGACAGGGTTACTTTGTGGCTGTCCTGGAACTCACTCTGTAGACCAGGCTGGCCCAGAACTCCGAGATCTGCCTGCCTCTGCCTCCTGAGTGCTGGGGTTAATGCATGCACTGCCCTGCTTTGAAGTTATTTATATAATAGAACAGCATGCATTAGAAGTCTGGGTGGTGCTTATTCACAGTTTGAAAATTCCTTTAAAATCCTTTAAAAAGGATTCACCTTATGTGTGGGCACAGTCCTGTACTCCCATCAGGAGTTGGAGGCAAGAAGATCATGGTTCAAGGCTAGTCTGAGCTGCATGAGTCCTGTTCTAACGACCAAGTGTGGCGGCTGTAGCTGTAGTAGCATGTTTACCTGCCATATGCAGAGCCCTGAGCCTTGCCTCTGTCCACAGGAAAGACTTCTGGGGTAGGGAAGGGGAGAGGGGCAAGTGAGGAAGGCCTTAGTCTTCTCTTTAAAAAAAAATTTTTTTTATTCTAGATTGCGCTTGGCTTCTTTCGACAGTAGTGGAAAACTCATATGCAGTAGAGCAACTGGCTACCAAATCCTGACGCTTGAGAAAGACCAGGTACGTGTGCTTCTGCGCTTGCGTCTTGTGTGTTAGCACTCTCTGCGGCTCTTACATAAAACTGACACTAAAGTGACTATTCTGATGTGAAGATTTGGTGAATTTTTTTAAAGTGAGGTGAAAATGCCCTGGTCACCTCTGCAGAGCCTGCCTGATCCAGCGCTGTAGGTCTGTGGTCCCTGAACCAAAATAGGAAGCCCAAACTGTCATATTAAATCTAAAGTGTTTGAGTGTCACAGGGAGAGTTCTATCATAAAACAGTATTTTCAATAAATATTAAATAAAATTACCTTGAGTCTGTTTGTATGAGTGTATGTATAAAATACAAATGAATTTATGTTTAGAATTAAGATATTCTAAAGTCTGAAAAATACAGAATCTGACGCTTTGGTCCCAAGCTTTTCCGATGAGGGCTACTCTATCTCCTGAAACACAGGCTGGGGCCACAGAAACAGATGATCTGTGGGGGAGAGAAGGGTTGGTGGTAAGGGAAGGAAATAAGTACTTTACATCCCGTCTTCACAAAGCTGCGCAGGCTTTTTCCATCCTCTACATGGGAGTGTTTGGTCACCTCTCACAGTGGATACCCCGAACATGCCTGGCAGCCTGGCCGGGTGTTTTCTGAAAGCACGTTAGATCTGTAGGTGATAGACATCCGTAGTAGTCTCCCTGTTGTCTCAGAAGTCACCTGTCATGTCTCCAAACGCATGTGTGAGGCGTGATGTGTTAGGATGAGGAGAAATGAAAGGTAGAGTGCTCAGTGGTGAGGAAGGGGGTTCTTTGAAAAGCAGATCACATTGGAAACTGTCCTGAGTCAGCAGAGGACTTGCAGCCATGCTCCTCGGATGGGGGAGCCTGCACTGAGGGAATGTGGAGACTCAGTAGCTGTGACCTCCCTGACCTCGGAAACCTCTCAGCACAGTCCCCACAGTGTGAAGGGGACAGATCAGGGCAGTGCTTGGCTTGTGCGAGAAAGGCCCTGAGCTCTACTGCAGAGCCACAGAAGAAGTGGGCCCACGTGGCGGGAGAATGTCCATTTCAACAGATGTCTTCCTGCGCTGAAATTCCCTGTTGGCTCTGGGACTACCTGGAGCTTCATAACCAACAGCCCCAGCTCAACGCAGCTGGAAAGCTAAAGGACTCTAGGCCAGGTTCACCATCCTTCCTTGTTCTATTCATGTGACACTTTAGTGGCTCCTGTATGCTGAGTTGTATTTCCATGGTAGAGGGAATCCATACTAGCCTGTGTTAGTGTAGCCCAGTATGAGAAGCTGTGGCATGACCCCAGCATGCTGGGATCCTGAGGGAGAATCCTGAGAGAATCCCTAATCCAGGCTGCAGGGTTGAGAATGGGGTGATGACAGCTTTGGAGAAGCCCTAACTCATGCTTCAGGGTTGACGTTGAGTGTGATGGCTGACAGCTCAGGGAAAGCTTGTGCTGAAAAGGTGAGCATGTGAAGTCTCAGGTGAGCAAGAACTGCTGGTCACTTTAGAAGTAGGAAGAAGGGGCTGGAGAGATGGCTCAGTGGTTAAGAGCACTGACTGCTCTTCTAGAGGTCCTGAGTTCAAATCCCAGCAACTACATGGTGGCTCACAACCATCTGTAATGGGGTCTGATGCCCTCTTCTGGTGTGTCTGTGGACAGCTATAGTGTACATCTATAATAAATCTTTTTGAAAAAAGAACTGAGAAGAATTGGAGAGAGTCCAGTACAGGGAGAGCTGGTGTTCTGGACAGCAGGTTAAGGCTGAAGGCCTTTGATTTGTCAGTTATAGTATTTATTTTCCATGTGTTGCAGGTGTTTGTGCTAGAATAAATAAAAATACTGTAATTTAGATAACTTGTCTTTACTGATATAAGTTGTCTCAATGTTTCTTACTATAAGAAATACACATACATCCATACATTGTATTATTTATTTGTATGTTTCTTTGTTTTAGTCCAGGCTGGCTCTAACTGCTCGTTCTCTTGCCTCAGCCTTCTGATTACTGGTAGAGCAAGTGTGTGCCACTAATCCTGGCAGCGTATGCATTTCCTAATGGCCAGGTTGCAGCCCTCTGCAGTGTATCCAGTAGAGTATTGCATATGTGCTAATTTTTTACAGATGTGGAAGTGAATCCAGGGACTGGGAGGTGACTCAGTGGTTAGGGGCAACTGCTGCTCTTGCAGAGGACCTGGGTCCAGTTCCCAGGACCACCTGTGGCAGCTCACAACCGCCTGTAACTCTAGATCCAGGGGGTCATGTCCATGCACTAGGCACACACAGATTTCGCTTGTTTGGTTTCTGGCGTAATTGGATTTCTGTTGCTGTTTGACTTCCTGTGTAACTTGGTGACTTACATTGTTTCAGCAACGTTTGTCACGTGCTGCCAGTCTTCAGTCTTCAAGATGATCTGCTCCTTATCCTCTAGTGATTTCTTCTTTTGGAATGATTCTTATTCGGAGTAGGGCTCTGTAATAGTCATCTGTATTTTTTCTGCTCCCTTTATGACTTAATTTTTTATGTTAGATGTTTCTTTATGAGAGGATAGGCTTTGGTTTCATTCTAAACCTGTGCCAGTGCCTCACTGGGTAGTCCTGGCTGTCCAGAAGTTCACTGTGTGTGATGTAATGAAAGATACAGTCTGTAATGAAATGTCAGATGTGGACTGAAGTGAATAGATAGCCTGGTGAGATGTTCAGGAGCAAGGATGGCGGATGAAGGTCATGAGCTCAGAGGGAAGGGACTAAAGTTGCGTATACCCTGAAGGCTCGAGTGAGGCCTAGATGGGCTCTAGGCTAAACAGAGCTCTGAAGCAATGGAGACACCCGCACAGCAGATGTGTGGGCTCTCCATCTGGAAACAGGCCTGTGTGTGCTGTGGCCATGCAAGGTTTCCACAGCTTCACTTCCACAGTGGACCAGCAGGGGGCACTCCACCATACAGATGCTTCAGTGGAGGCATACTGTGTGGCATTAAAAGGTTTGAGGATGCTGGAAGCCTTCTAGTGCCTTAGGGATTGGAGAGCAGGGGTTGTTGCAGCTACTCAAAGGTTGGTGTGCTTATTTGGTTTCAGTCAGTGTCCATAACGGCTTCCTCTCTTCCCTGGAGTTGGCACATTGATCTACCTGAGGCCAGTTTTAACTGTGCTCAGACTTCTGACATCTGGTTTTCCTCAGAACCTTTGTTTTCTTAGTCAGTGCACAATTGTGGTTTTTTTCTTTTTCATCAGTGTGCATGACTTCAAAGATTGTCACTAAGTTTAGTAAATGTACCTATGTTCAGGTTACAGGACAGGTTTTGCCCAAGGCAAGGTGGCTCAGATGCGTGCTGACATTTCTTTTGGCAGCACTGTTTTCCCAACTGCCAAGATGACAGTGTTCCAGTTTTATTCCCTGACATTGTCCTGAATACCACCTTACCTTTCAGGGAGTACAGAGAAATCCTGGACTATATTTGTGCTCACAAAGAGTACAAGAGTTGTAGTCTTTGCTGGGTGGTAGCTATGCCTTTAATCTCAGCACATGGGAGACAAGGGCAGGCAGATCTCTTGAGTTCCTGGCCAGCCTGCTCTACAGAGGACAGCTAGGGCTACACAGAGAAACCCTGTCTCAAAAAAGCAAACAAAACAAGTTATATCCTTTAAACCTATTTTGGTCACTCATGTATTCTAGTTTTAGTTGATCTTCATGGGAATTAGTGCTTCAGACTCTAATTAAACAGTGCTCAAGGTATTCTCCAGAATATATATCATGACTGATGCTTACAGTGTATGAGATGTTCCCAAGGCTTAGATAATAGGAATGTTCATTTCAGTGTTGCTTCCTTGAAGGACTTCCTGTGTTCTCTGTAGTCCTGCTGACAAATCTGTGAGGTCCAGAGACATACACAGAATCAGTGGCGGCTCCCTTGTGGCTCTCACCACCAATTTTTGGAGGATGTGGCTGAGACTAGAGAATATATATATATATATATATATATATACATACATACATATATATGTGTATGTGTGTGTGAATGTGTATATATGTGTGTGTGTGTGTGTGTGTGTGTGTATCTGTGTTCTGGACATGGTAGGACTTCAGGTAAAGGCAGGAGCTGTGCTGGGTGATGACAGCAGTGACTCCTGTCTTAGTCCAGTGACATGCTATACTGGAGACTTAAAAACTGAAACCAGGCAAGCAGTTTACTATGCACAGGGGGCTTAGCACTGTGCATGTGCTCCCCCTCTGCACTGTGTGCTCCACCTCTGCACTGTGCATGTGCTCCCCCTCTGCACTGTGTGCTCCACCTCTGCACTGTGCATGTGCTCCCCCTGCACTGTGCGCCCCCCTGCACTGTGTGCTCCCCCTCGCCCCCCCTGCACTGTGCATGTGCTCCACCTCTGCACTGTGCATGTGCTCCCCTCTGCACTGTGCATGTGCTCCCCCTCTGCACTGTGCGCTCCCCCTCTGCACTGTGTGCCCCCCTCTGCACTGTGTGCTCCCCCTCTGCACTGTGTGCTCTCCCTCTGCACTGTGGGCTCCCCCTCTGCACTGTGCACTCCCCCTCTGCACTGTGTGCTCTCCCTCTGCACTGTGGGCTCCCCCTCTGCACTGTGTGCTCCCCCTCTGCACTGTGTGCTCCCCCTCTGCACTGTGCACTCCCCCTCTGCACTGTGTGCTCCCCCTCTGCACTGTGTGCTCCTCCTCTGCACTGTGCACTCCCCCTCTGCACTGTGTGCTCCCCCTCTGCACTGTGTGCTCCTCCTCTGCACTGTGCGCTCCCCCTCTGCACTGTGGGCTCCCCCTCTGCTCCCCCTCTGCACTGTGCACTCCCCCTCTGCACTGTGTGCTCATAAAGCATGCAGGGACTAGGTAGTCTTAGAAGAATGAAAATAGCCACCTGCCCCTGTTGAGGAGCTGGCTCTGTCCGCTTTAGTCCTTAGCACGGTCCTGTGATCCAGGAGCTAACATTGAGGCAGATACAGGTAACAAGCTCATACAGACATCTGATGGGCTGGAGTCTGCCCTTGCCGCTGTGCTGCTTCCTCTAGCTTACTTTATTCAACAGCTTGACTTACTGTTGACAGAAAAATGTTGCGATCTAGTTGTCATTAAACTTACAAATGTGTCTTGTAGGAGCAAGTGGTGATGAACTTGGACAGCAGACTTCTGATCTTCCCTCTATACATCTGCTGTAACTTCTTGTATATATCACCAGAAAAAAGAACTGAGAGTAATCGTCACCCAGAAAACCCAGGACACTGAGGCACGCATCGGTGGCCAGCTTTAACTTAATGACCTACTGCGTTCACGTCCAAGGTGACTAACAGTGACCGGCCTTATGAACTGTGTGGACGATGCAGATGTCCTCACCCTCATTACATTTCTATGCACATATGAAAAAGTATGTTAAAACCAAGAAAGCATCTGTCAAACCATATATGTTAAAAGGATATCTATCAGCTCTAGCTTTCATTTAGTAGCAGTAGAAAATTGCTGTAGGTAAATTTCTCACTTCTTTGCAACAAAATATAGAATTGATTTTGTGCTTGAATTTTGATCCTATCTAATGTTAGTGAACTTATTCATCTGTAAATGTGTTCCTGTTTTGTTAAGAGAATGCTAAGGATGTAGTTTGAGTGGCCAATCGTAAATGCTCTTTCAATCGGTGCCTTTAAAGCTGTCCTTTCATTTTTCAGTCTCCTGGTTAAGTCCTCTGTTTAGTTTAACCCTTTCCAGTCTCTGCTTCTTTTTAACCATTAATTCCTTTTTCATGGTTTGGGAGACTAAGCTTAGGAATTGGTTTTGTTTTGTTTTGTTTTGTTTTTTTATTCTAAATGTATGCATTTTCATATTTTTTAAACTTTAACTTTCCTACAGTTTTAAATGACAACAAGAGTCAGCTTTAGGACTTGAAATAAACTTGAATAAGGGAAATCAGTTTGATTCTGAGGATATTCCTTCGCCTTACGTGCGTGGTCTTGTCTGGCATTCCGTGTACTCTTATGTTATAAATTATTTATGTACAGAAACATCTTTAAACATTTTCATATTCTCTGATCGTTGGAATTTATGTTCAAATTTTAGTTGGGAATCTTGTTTCCTACTTAAGCTCAGGACTTTATAACCTCTGAACTGAGTGCCTTTGAGTCACATACGCAAATAGATTTCATGGTGAATGTACAGGAGGAGCTGGGAACAAAGCATTCATGTTAGAACAACGTACTTTGTCAAGGATAAGATGTATACGCATCATGACTTGTATGTGTTGGTTCCTTGTGTTTATTGCTATTGAAAATAGCCTTGATCATTGTCCTCCAGTCAGAGTAAGTGCTTTTGTGGTTGATGTATGTTTTTAGTATTTTTTAAATTGGAATCATTTTTATGTATCTGTTCAAATAATAAATTGCTCATTTGGAAAAGGAATGTGCCCCTGTTTAAAGTGAACTTAAAAGGCTTATTGAAACTAGGTTTTTGGGTTTTGGTTTTTTTCAAGATAGGGTTTCAAGATAGCCTTGGCTGTCCTGGAACTCACTCAGTAGACTAGGTTGGCTTTGAACTCAGAGAAATCCACCTGCCTCTGTCTCCCAAGTATTGGAATTAAAGGGGTCTACCACTACCACCTGGATGAAACTAGGATTCTTTTTTCTTGAAGTTCAATGTTTTTCCAAGTAATTGGTCCTTTGTGTTCGTTTTGTTTTGAAGCAGGATTCTATTTTAGACTAGGAGAAAAAACAGCCAGGCTGGAAAACTGACTCAGTGGCGTCTGGGGGAGGAGCTAGAAAAGTGAGAGAAGTCGTGCTTTGAGTTTGGTCACAAGGCAGGCAGGCTCTGCTGTGGACGCCTGCGGGACAGACTGCGTTGGTCGAGCTAGCAGGCTTCAGATTTAGGAAGCCAACAGAATGTAGAAAAGAAAGGATTTGGCTAAGCTCTTACTCTCCAGCACACAGCACCTACTCCCACCTGCTTTTAGCTTCAAATGGTTTGAATGATGGCTTTTCTCTCCTGGCAGTCAGTGACAGGTTCACAAATTATCCTTGTCTTTCAGAATTCCTCGGCTGTGAGTGTCTTCTCCCTCCTAGAATTGTCATATGGAGATTTCTAAAGCAATGGTTGGGCCAGTAAGAGGCTACGTTTCTGCAGTGCCCCTAGCTATGATTATCTCTCCAGCTGCTATTGTTTTCTTTCAGAAGCATAAGAGATCTTTACTCTTCATATATTAAAAAACAAAAAACAGATACAGCACATATCTGTAATCCCAGCACTCAAAAGGCTGAGGCAGGAGAATCACAAGACTGTGGAAGCCTGGGCTGCATTGCAAGGCCCTGCTTTAAAACATCATCGACAAAAAACAAAACATTATACTCAAATATATTTTTACAAATCTTAGAAACTAAAGTGTGAACATATCAATAACAAAGACAACCCACTTCCTTCCACTAAGGTCACTGGTCAGACTGAAGTCTGTGTGGTTCCTGTTGGTTAGCGAGCTCTCCTGGTCACTGTCAGCTTACAAAGTGTGAGCAGTGTCAGATAACAGTTGTGAAGGCCGTCCTGTGTGGGGACTTTGCACTTGTCAGCCCTTTCACATGGCTTCTACCAAGTTCTGTTTGAGTTGGGTTTTTATTAAATGTTAAAACTAGAACACTAGCCACCCACAATAATTTCTTTGGCCATTTAATCAGTTAAGAAGAGAATATATTGTACTTGGGTTTGTTTTTTTTTAATTTTAGAATTATTTATGTATATAAGTACCCTGTTGCTCTCTTCAGACACACCAGAAGAGGGCATCAGATCTCATTACAGATGGTTGTGAGCCACCATGAGTTTGCTGGGATTTGAACTCAGGACCTCTGGAAGAGCAGTCAGTGCTCTTAACCACTGAGCCACCTCTCCAGCCCCCATATTGTAATTTCAGACTGAATTATTACAGAGGGACATGGACACACACATGCAGGCACACATTTCTTGCCTTTCTAAGGATTTGCCCTGAACCTTGGCAAGATGGGAAAGCAAATGAAAGCCGCAGTGGCCACCAACTTTTCGGGTTAGATTTTCTTCACATGGGCTCTCACTGTGTAGTCCAAGCTGGTCTCAAACTCAAGATCTTTGTGCCTACGCTTCCCCGGTGTCCCTGCTATAAGTGCTGAGATTGCACACTGCCCCACACTGGAAATACATTCCTCAGGCATTAAAGTTGGTAAGTGTGATGTGTGAGGGCCTCTGTGATCCAGGGCAGCTTTTCCAGAGTGCCGTTTTACCTTTCCTTTGTAGCTGTCACACCACATGGTGCACTCTGGCCCCTGATACCCCAGCCTAAGTGGGTTTTCATTAAGTTACCCAGTCTCTGCTATTATACTCAACAGACTGCGACACCACCCAGATAAACGTCCTTATCTCCAGGTGTTTTTCTTTTAATTAATCTTTCTGTGTTACCCCAAATTGTCCACCGAAGTACCCCAAATCTACTTCTCTCCCACCCCTAAGGCTCTGCAGAGGCTCACATGTGTTCTCAGGTGACCCTAGGTGTTACCTCCCTATCCCCCTCACCTCTTGCTCTTACCCTTAGATGTGCAGAGACACCCTCCTGGCCCCCAGCCCAGTTCACACTCCCCTCTTGTTTTCAGGCTGGTTCCTACTCACATCCTTTCCTTCTGGAAGTTCTCTGTATGACCCTCCCCCTTACTTGTGCCTTCCTGGTCTCCTGTTCCTTGTGGCTACACTTCTGAAGTGCTTCTTTGTCTGTATCCCTCTCACACCTAAAGCCCCTCAGACTTGTGTATTTGATATATAGGTATGCAATACATGTGAATAGTGTGACAGTAGTGATGTTTTATTTTCTGATGTTTCCACACCGCGTGCATTGCTGAGAGGTCAACAACCTTTTTTTTTTTTTTTTGGTCCGGAGCTGAGGACCGAACCCAGGGCCTTGAGCTTGCTAGGCAAGCTCTCTACCACTGAGCTAAATCCCCAACCCCGAGGTCAACAACCTTAAAACTCAGTGCCAGGGCACCAGTGAACTCCTTCACATGCGCGTCTACACAGAGCAGCCAGTTCAAAACTTACTTCCCCAACCACTTCTTTTAATTTTTTTAAAGATTTATTTATTTATTATATACAAATACACCATAGCTGTCCTTAGACACACCAGAAGCAGGCACCAGATCCCATTACAGATGGTTGTGAGCCACCATGTGGTTGCTGAGATTTGAACTCAGAATCTCTGAAAGAGCAATCAGTGCTCTCAACCACTGAGCCATCTCTCCGGCCCAACTTTTAATTTTTTTGAAAGTTGATACATGTGTATGAATGTTTCCCCTGCATGTATGTGCACAATGTGTGTGCCTGATGTTGGGCATTGGATCTTCTGAATGGAATCATGAATGATTGTGAACCACCATCTGGGTGACTGGGAACAGAACCCCAGTCCTCTGAAAGAACAAGTGTTCGTAATTGCCCAGCCATCAATGCTAGCCTTGTTGTCTCTTTCAGCCAACTATCCAGCCAGGCCAGTGTTCCCTGCTTTAATCGATAATGGACTAGGTACCAGTTGACACACATCACGCGTCCCAGGGCCTGCTATGATGATTTAAAATCTAGCTGTTCGTTGCATGACTCGATTGTCATCTTTTTTTTTGTTGTTGTTCTTTTTTTTCGGAGCTGGAGACCGAACCCAGGGCCTTGCGCTTCCTAGGTAAGCGCTCTACCGCTGAGCTAAATCCCCAGCCCCTCGATTGTCATCTTGATGGGATTTAGAATCACTATGGAAACTAACTAATCTCAGCAAATCTCTGGGGGAGATTATGTCTATGTGAGGTTGGGGTATGGGGTGCCCTGTCCTAAATATAGGTCGTACTATTCTGTGACTCAGAGTCTTGGACTGTACAAAAGGAGGAAGACTGAACCTACAGCATTCGACATTCTCTGCTTCCTGACTACAGATGTGGCTGTAACCAGCCACCTCAAGATCCTGTTGCTACGCCCTACCTGCCATGCTAGACTGTGGGACTGTGAGCCAGAATAAAGCCAGTCTTCTGTATGTTGCTGGGGATAAGCATTCTGTCACAGCAGCAAACAAAAATAAAGTACTACAGACAATGAGCTGAGCAAACGGTTGAGCGCAGATACAGGTGGGGCGCTTACAGTACACCAAAGATTCTACCAGAGTCTAGGTAGACCCCAGCGGTTTCCCGGGGTTACCTGCAGGAGCATGGGTGGTGACAGCTCAGGAAAGTGCTACATCCCTGGAGCCCCCTGCACAACTCACAGCCAGCACTCAGGAGACTGAGGAGGACCTGCCTCCAGTTCAAAGCCAGCCTGTGCTACAGAGTGAGCAGAGAAATACCCAGTTAAAAACCTCATAGCTCACAGCAATTCAGCATCATAGCTGCTGATGAGATTGGATCTGCTTCCCAGGCAGAGCCAAAAGTGCAACCCAAAATGAATGGGAGGAAACCGGACCATACATACAGCAAGCAGTGGATCGTGGGGCAGTAGCCAGGATTCAGAGTCTTCACCAGACAGCCAGTGAACGAGCCTTACTTGGGACGTCCCAGCCTACAGAGCTGTAAGAAACAAATTTGTTTATAAGCCACCCTTAGGAGCCTGAACAGATGAGGATGGCCTGTGTTATCCCCTAACGTACCATACTTTGCATTCTGCATTTAAGTCTGCGGTCGGTCCTGAGTTAAGGTGCAGTGGACAAGGTTTAGGGCAATACTCACCAAATCATTGGTGAATTTTGTCAAATGCTTTTCTACATTTTATTATTATGGTTGTAGTTTTTCTTTGCCCTGTTTTTCTGATGAACTAGACTGAACTTTATCGGTTTGGTGTAGTTCTTTTGTATATTAGCCAGCAGCTCACTAGGATTCCTGTCCTGCTCGGTACGTTGGCCTAAAACAAAAGGAATGTATTCCCTCACAGTTCAAGAGGCCCAAAGAGCAGGTCCCAGCGGCTGAGACCAGGGTGTCAGGCACCTTTGCTTCCTCTCCAGCTCCCCATGAGGAATCCACTCCCTGCCTCTTGGCAGTTTCCAGCGCTGTCATTCTGGTGTCAGCCTCCCTGCCTCTGGAGACTCAGGACCTGCTCCCCGTATCGACCTTCCTCTGCCTGCCTTTCTGCAGATCTTTGAAACAGCACCGAGGACCCTTATGGATCATCAAGGGCAGCAGCCTCATCTGTACGTCCTTATGTCCCACAGGGCAACATCCACAGGCTCAGAAGATGAGGACCAGGCATGTGTGGTGGCCTGTCTACTGGCCAAACAGTTTTCTTCCTCCTCAGAACTCTAGCCCTGTGAATTCTGATACTGGGCTCTAGCAGTGTTTTCATACTCTTGAACATACTACTGTAATTTGGCTTCCTTTCAGAATTCTCTCTGTTTGAGCCAACATGTTCCCTGGGGCAAGCCTTAGTCTACTCAGGACAAGCTTCTGATGCCTATAATTCACAAACTGCTTCCTGGTCTTTATTTCTCATCTTTCCTCCAGGTCTGTGTTCTCTCTGCATTTAGTCAACTGTCTGGCCCAAGTATCTACTTGGATGTGTGTATGTATTTGAAACAAGATCTTAGCATGTATCTGGCCTCTAATTTGATATGTGACAGGATGGTCTGGGACTTGCAGAGGTCTCTACTTGTTACTTCCTCGAGAATGCAAGTGAAAAGGATTTGCCAGCATGCCTGCATGTACTTAATAGTGTAACTATCAAAATAGGATTTGGGGGGCTGGAGAGATGGCTCAGCGGTTAAGAGCACTACTGCTCTTCCAGAGGTCCTGAGTTCAGTTCCCAGCAACCACAGGGTGGCTCACAACCATCTGTAATGAGATCTGATGCCCTCTTCTGGTATGTCTGAAGACAGCTACAGTGTACTTATATGTAATAAGTAAGTAAATAAATAAATAAATAAATAAATATTTAAAAATAGAATTTGGGTTTTCCCATAAGCTGAAGAAAAATCAGTTTCTCAGAATGGAATAAATGTACACAGAGGGAGCTCCATTGAATTAAGGTGGCACTCAGGGAAGAGAATGTCCCATGTTACTCCTTGGCACAAGCGCCCTCAAATAATAAAGGAAGCACCTGTCCATTGTCTTCTGTGTGTCTTCCATATGGACACCATCAGTGTTATCACTGTTAGGGACAAACCCTGACTTTCTCAGTAACCAAAAGGTGTATATATGTATATACTCGAACCGGTGAGATGCCTAAGCAGGTAAAGAAGCTCGGCACCATGCTACATGCACCTATGTGTGTGTATGTGCGAACAAACTTGTATTCATGTCACAGTGAAGTAGGACATAGCACAGTAGGTAATCTCAACTCTTGGGAATATTATTTCCAGAAACCCTCCTAGAAGATCAAATTAGGCTGAGTGGCCTTTTATCCTTCTGGAACACACTGGACACTATCCACACTGTGAAAATGTCCCATCATCTGCTTCCATGATGAAGACTGCAAGCCTCTTGAGGCACAGCCCACGTCATCCCTCCTTTTACCCTAGTGCTGCCCGAGTGCAGTATCCATCGTTCAGCAGGCACTCAGAAGTGGCCGCTAAGCTAACTTCATCGTACTTCCCAACCACTTTTGATCACCCATAGCCCCTATGTTGCTTTGCTCTCTTCTCACACCTCGAACGCACAGTGCTTTGGCTTCCCCTAATTCCCCTCTTGCATTGGGGACAGTGACTTCAGCTGTCTGTTGTGTTTATTCAAGATTATCCCTAAAACTTCCTTTTAAATGACGAGAGACTACTAATGCTCTTCCACACCTTGACACACATTATGCCATAATCTCAAAAATATGGAAGTCAGGCCTCATGGTGGAAATTCTAGTTTAGTTGAGAACAGGTATTAAAGAAGCTTACAAAAAATGTATGTATTTAATTGTGTTTACTTTTTTTTTACATGATGACTTGTGGACCAAGGGTTTTCAAACTAAAACTAGCCTCTTCTGCCTCCTCCCAAGTTTTTGTTCTAAAAGCCAAGCCTCAGCCTTTGACTGTCGTCACCTAGCATTGGTTCCATCAGTGGAGGTTGCACTTCCATTCACTGTGTGTGTGTGTGTGCGTGTGTGTGTGCGTGTGTGTGTGCGTGTGTGTGTGTGTGTGTGTGTGTGTGTGTGTTACTGCAAAAGGCCCAATCCTTTTGAGGGCAAGGAGTCTTTCCTTTTTTTTTTTTTTTTTTTGTGCATCATAAAGCCTTTCATTTGGAAAGTTATGGCAACATTCTGGAGGTTCTTTTCAGGAGTAGGATGGAGTCTTTTACTTACAAAAGTAAAAAGGCTGAAGAGATGGCAGAGTGCAGTTGGTAAGAGCATTTGCTGCTCATTTTCTCAGTGCCTACTGTCAGGAGGTTCTAAATGGCCAATTGCATGGAATACAAGCCCTCTTCTAGGCTCTAGGGACACCCACATACGTAAAAATTAAAACTTTCCCACACCGCCATATAGTAGTCCAGTCATCTGAGAAAATTTAAAGCTGACTTAATAAGAATCACGTGCAAAAGTCAAAAATCAGCTCATGCTGATTAGAATTCATGCGACCTAAACATGGTGATGCACTCTTTTAATCCCAACACTTGGGAGGCAGAGGCAGGCAAATCTCTGAGTTTGAGGCCAGCCTGGTCTACAGAGTAAGTTCCTAGATAGCCAGGGCTAGTGAAACCTGTCTCAAAAATCACAACAAAAAAGAACTAGTGTGATGTATTTTCAATGTGTGGAGAAACGCTGGGGAAAACAGGAGAGAATTATGCTGGGTGGAGCGATGCACAGCTAGGGGAGTTCTCCAGGAGGACAAAGGGGTCAAAGTACTTTGCGACAAGAAGGAAGAAATCCTAACTTGAAGAAGCAGAATCCGCCACAAGTTCTTTCAGGAACTTCAGGCCCTGGGGCGACATCCGGGGCAGGACCTAGGTAGTCGGTTTGCTGGAGCAGCCGGAACCCTCGCAACGCGTCCTGCTAGTTTCCAGTCGGCCAGAAAGAAAAAAAATCAAGTTCCGGCTGCTCCGGAAGTTATGGAGTCGTTTCCGGGGCGGTCGGAGGAGGAGTAGGACTCCGATGGGTCGAAGTCGTAGCCGCTCCCCGCGTAGGGGTGAGTCCAGAAAATCTCGCGGCTTGGGACGGTGACCGGTGCTACCCACGTCCTGCCCCGAGGGACGGGGAGAATGCGGGACGGGGCGAGGCTGGGGCCTGCTCTCCTCAGCCCCGCCCTGAATTAAGAGTTCCACAGTCCTTCCCTTAGCTTCTGGGGGGACTGTGCTTAAATCATAAATCAGCCCGCCATTCTCTAGTTCAATTCTCGTAATCATCCTATATAACTTTACCTTGAAACATTGGTGTGAGAATTAACATCACCCTCATAACATTCAGCAAGTGATTGCCTTGGCTTATAAATGCTTACTAAAAATATAAGTGCCCTGCCTAGGTCATTAGTTGAAAGTGTTTAGAGTTTGAGACAGGATATCCCTAATGTCTTTTTGTATCCCAGCCCCTGAGAGTACAGGACTGAGGCGGTTTAAGGTGGGATTTTTGGGGCAAACTCAGAGGATTTCTGTGACCTTGGTCCTGTTAAGGGATTAGAATTAGTCTCTAGATGTTTAGAACAAGGCTCACCTTCAACTGGTTGTATACTCAATTTTCTTACTAGGCAACCAGGGCCTCAAGCAAATTGAGCCGTCAAAGTGCTGTAAATTTTCAATAGATTGGTTTTCCTTTTGGGAGGAAAATACCAATTTTGTGTTATTATGCTTTACTTTAACCATTTTACTAATTCGTACGATATTGGTAGATTGAACAAGTGGCGGGGGGGGGGGCAATGCCCTCATGCACAGCCATACTTTCAAAACCACAAAACTTTATGTTAAGAATATAATTCCAATTGGAGAGATAGCCTAATTAGATATTAAGCCATTGTATAAGCAATCGAAATATGGGTGATTTTAAATATACCACATTGTTTGACTTTAAAGTAATTTAAGTGAAGTTATGTGTTGATGTGTTAGTAGGTTTTCGGGGTGTGTGTGTGTGTGTGTGTGTGTATGCGTGTGTGTTCAAGAGAACCAAACCTAGTGCCTCGCACATGGAAGGCAAGTGCTCTGTCCCTGAGCAATACCCCAACCTCTGTTTCCCACACACAGCCAGGGCCTTACCATAATAGACATTAGTCTTGAATGATTGCCTTTTCTGCCTCCACTTCTCCAGTCCTGGTGTTACAGATGTGTGTCACTATGCACAAGAATTACTTCTTGTTTGTTTGTTTATTTTTTAAGACAGGGTTCTCTATCACTTAGATGTGGCTATTCTGGAACTCGTGGACTGGCCTTGAACTCACGAACAGGGCCTGCCTCTTCCCTAAGTACCATGCTCGGCAGACGTTTTTTTTTTTTTTTAAAAACTGTTCATTGTGACTACTAGAAGTGACTTGCATTATACTTGAATAGGACAGCTCTAGGTGTTCAAATTAACCTGTAGCTCTGCTGTGTTTGTGTCTTAGAACGTAGGCGATCCCGGTCCACATCTCGGGATCGAGAAAGAAGACGCCGAGAAAGGTCCAGGTCCAGGGAGAGAGATCGCAGACGGAGCCGCTCAAGATCCCCACACCGAAGACGCTCCAGGTGAGTGTAGACACGAAATAAGACAAGACAAGAAAAGCCAGAAGCTTGGCTACAGAGATGTCCAGGAGGTGCCCCTGACTTTGCCTTTATCCCTTAGAAGGGGGCTCTGGTTTCATGGAATGGCAAAGTTTAATCACAGGATTCTAAAGTTGGCATTACTCTGGGCCAATGGTTTAATTACACTGTATCAGCATCATCTTTTAAAGTTATCCATCTTATTTTCTGTGTGTGAGTGTTTAGCCTTCATATATGTTTGTACCTGGTGCATCAGAAACGTGTTCCAGACTGCTGTGAGCTGTGCTGCAGGTGCTAGAGCCCATGTCCTCTAGAAGGCCAGCCAGTGTTTTTAACTGCTGAGCCACCGCTCCAGCTCCAGGGAGTTTTCTGTAAGAGCAGCAGGAATAACGAATGAAATGCCCTTAGAATGGTATTTGGTAGAGTAAGAAATGTAAGTATGTGACCCACAGGGAGGGAGGGATTCTTCTAAGACGTGTGTGTGTTCATTTGTACATTTTTTTATTGCATTTGAAGGGGTGTGCAGATGTGTAAGGGAACGTCAGGGACAACTTGGGAGTCACTTTTCTCCTTTCACTGCATGAGTCCTTAGAATCAACTCAGGTCGTCCAGCACTTTTACCTCTGTAACCATCTCAGTGGCCCAATTTCAAACTTTTAAAATATTTTTAGTGTGTGTGTGTGTGTGTGTGTGTATACATGCATGTATGTACACTTATATGAGTTTTACATGTACCACATACATGCCTGTATATGCCCATGGAGGCCAGGGGACGTCAGATTCCAGGAAGTGCTGTTGTTGGTGACTGGGAACCAAACCTGGGTCTTCTGCTAAAGCAGTACTTGTTCTTAGCTACAGACCCTCTCTCTATCTAATCCAGCTCAACTTAGAAACACAAACTTTTCTAGACTTAGTCATATTGATAACTTTTGGATAAATATTTTTCTTCCGAGCATCAGAGAGCCCAGGTAGATCCGTCTTATATCTGCTCTAAAGGGGACTCTGGTCTCTGTAGCCTGGCTTTGATGAGTCTTCCCTGTCAGAAGCTCATGGAAGACTGTGCAGATGAACAGAATTGTCTTGCATGTGTGTTTATAACATCTTTACTTCACAAACATTAGGTCTCCAAGGCGACATAGATCCACATCTCCCTCCCCTTCTCGGCTGAAAGAAAGAAGAGATGAGGAGAAGAAAGAAACTAAAGAAGTAAAGAACAAAGAACGTCAGATTACTGGTAATGGTGCTGGATAAGCAGCCTTGTTTAGATAATTTCAGTCTTGTTAAAAGTTTAAATTTGGGGCTGGAGAGATGGCTCAGTGGTTAAGAGCACTGGCTGCTCTTCCAGAGGTCCTGAGTTCAAATCCCAGCAACCACATGGTGGCTCACAACCATCTGTAATGAGATCTGGTGCCCTCTTCTGGTGTGTCTAAAAACAGCTATAGTATACGCATATATAATAAATAAATCTTTTAAAAAAAAAGTTTAAATTTGAAGCCAGGCAGTGGTGATTCACACCTTTAATCCCAGCACTAGGGAGCCAGAGGCAGGCAGATCTCTGAATTCAAGGCCAGCCTGGTCTACAAAGTGTAATTTTGAGGATGCAAATATTAACCTTTTAAAGGGTTCATTGTGTATGATCTTGAAATTTTATTTTAATTATACAGTAGTGAATGTCCAGTGTATGTGTTGGTTCTGATTTAGGAAAGGTATTCTTTTAAAGATAATTTTTTTTAAAGATTTATTTATTTTATGTATATGAGTACACTGTAGCTGTCAGAACACCAGAAGAGGGCATTGAATCCCATTACAGATGGTTGTGAGCCACCATGTGTTGCTAGGAATTGAACTCAGGACCTCTGGAAGAGCAGTCAGTGCTCCTAACTGCTGAGCCATCTCTCTAGCCCTAGAAAAGGTGTTTTTAAAAATAAGAAAAAGCTTTCTTTGGAAATAATCTTCAAAACTTGCTGGTGTTGCCTCTGATGTTAAAGGCTCCGTGATCACTCGATGGACACCCCGGCACGTCAGGGTTGATAGGGATTTTTCTTGTTGGATTTGCCTTTCTTTTGTCCGCTCTTTGCTGGTGAGGTGGAACGTGCACACCTTTTGGCTACTCTTCTCATTTGCACAGATGCACATCTCTTCATCCACATGTGTAATGATAAGAGCTCAAACACTGGTTGTTTATTTTGCAGAGGAAGATCTGGAGGGTAAAACGGAGGAGGAAATAGAAATGATGAAGTTAATGGGATTTGCCTCTTTTGACTCCACAAAGGTAAGTAAAGCACAGAGCCGGTGGCGTGCTCGGGTGGGCTTTCCCTCGCCTGTCCGGGTTCCGCATTCTTTTGCTACCACCAGTAACTTCTGCCAGAGGCACAGCCGATTTGTTGCACAGTCTTTGAGGGGCATGAGCACATGCAGAGGAAGCTCTACAGCTGCATTCAGGGGATGCCCAGCACAGAGGGGGCCAGGCTTCAAGGGTGTGTAGCAGCAAGTGCTTTTCAAGCATGAGGGCACAAGGTACATGGTGGGGACTTCCAGTGTGCTGACCTACATAACCACTGTCCCTGAGGCTATCCGAGGTGGGGCTTTGGGGCAGATTCAGGATTTCTCTGTCCTTATTCATACATCTTAAGGGGCAGAGCCTGAGGCCTCACAAATGCTATGCAAGTGCTCTACAAACAGAGGCAAATCTCTGAGCAAAGGCAAGGATTTTCATCAGGGGAGTGACATGAAATGTGTTGCAGGAAGATGACTATGGAGGACAGATGAGAGGTATGGTACATTGAGGACAGGGAGGGCAACTCAGTTATGCAAATAAACTATCAAAAAGAATCTACTGCTGGTCTGTGCTCATTAAGTTGTTGATAGGTGGTGTCATCTCAAGTGCTGTAAGGTTTCTTTCTAATTCCTGTGAGAGTCTGGAGCGCTCACCAGTGTCCATTTAGGAGTGCCAGGACACTGTTGAGAGACAGAAGTAAAGACCAGCTCTTCTTCCCTTTCTTTGGTGTCTGAGTAGTTGGCATGAGGAGTGGTTTTGTATGTTACCCTGCTCCCCTGCTCTTGCCCCGCCTGCCTGGCCCCTCCCCATTAGTCCCATTTGACTTTCCTATTACATATTGCTGACTTCTTTTTCCCCTTCTTCCCAAAGGTCTCTTCCTCTCTTATGATCCCCTTTCTAGTTTCATGACCGATCCACCCCCTAATACATGTACATGCATACACATACATAAAAAAATTAAAATTTAGGATTTGCATATGAGAAAACATAATTGTCTTTTTTTGAGTCTGATTACTTCTCTTATTCCAGTTCCATTCATTTTCCTATAAATGACTTGATTAGGGTTTGGTTTGTTTATTTATTTTGGTTTTTTTGATTTGGTTTGGATTGGGGGTTTTGTTTGGTTGGTTTTAGTTTGGTTTGGTTTGGTTTTGGTCTTTCAAGGCACAGTTTCTTTGGGTAGCCTTGGCTGTCCTGGTCCTGGAACTACCTCTGTAGATCCAGCTGACCTCACTCACAGAGGTCGCCTGCCTCCGCCTCCCGACTGCTGGCATTAAAAGCGTGTGCTCCCACTTGCTCCTTGCCTTTGTTTTTCGTGGCTGTATAAAGTTCCATTGTCACATTGTCTTCATCCATCTGCCTACCAATGGACATCTGGGCTGGTTCTCTTTCCTGGCTGTGGTGAGTAGCATGGCAGTAGACATGGAGGAGTTAGTATCTCGACGAGAGGGTTGGAATTCATTGCCAAGCAGAAGTAGGCTTTTAGTGGTTTTGGAAGCCTCCAGACTGACTTCCATAGTCCAGCTTACACTCCCACTAGCAATGAGGAAGGGATTCCTTTTCCTGTATCCTTGCCAGTATTCATTGTTGTTTGTTTTATTGTTTTAAGATTGATTTTTTTCTTTGAATGTTTATGAGTGTCTTGCCTGTGGGGGTATACACTACTACATGCGTGCCTGCTGCCTGAGGATGTTAAAGTCCATGCTAGATCCCCTGAAACTGGACTGCAGACTGTTGGGACTTGCCACGTGTGTACTCAGAACCACACCTTGGCCCTCTGGAAGAAGGATAAGTGCTCTTAACTGCTGAGCCATTTCTCCAGCCTGTCATTTGACTTTTGGTAATAACTGTTCTGACTAGGGTAAGGTGAAGTAGTTTTAATTTACATTTCCCTGATGATTAAAGACATGGTTATTGGCCATTTGTGTTTCTTTCCTTTGGGGAATCGTCTTCAGTTCATTAGCTCACTTTTTGAGTAATTTTCTTCTTGTTTGGTGTTTAATTACTGCAGTTGGATGTCTCCTGTTGCTATGAATGCTCCGCTTCATGTAGATGGCAAGGACTCTCGTTTCTCAGCTCTGTAGGCTGTCTGTCTCTTCAGGAGAGCTTTCTGTGTCTATGCCCATCTAGCAGTGTCTTAGAATTATTTCCTATATTACTAAAGGCCCCTTTGGCTTCTGTCCTATAGCTGTATCTTGAAGTATTTTCCTCTCTAACCTCTTGCTTTTACAGTGGTTATGTAAACTCCATTTTAGAATTTAACACTATTAACGTCCCAACTTTTCGTCTTTAAATATACCAGATTCTCTGATCTGTGTCTTGTTGTTTGAGACAGTCGTGATCCCTCCTACTTCACCCTCCCAAGTCCTGTGATTCTGGGGATGTGGAAACACACCCAGCTCAAGTCTTCCTTTTATTCAGAGTATTTATAATATGTATTGTAATCATTATTTATATGTATCTAACAAATGTCAATACTTAGAGAGTGAAGCTATCATGATCTTAGTGTTCTTAGAATAGTAGTGAAGGAGCTTGGTTTTTGGACTTGTCATTGCCTAGTTCATATTCGTAATTCCTTAGGGCTGTAAAGGTCTCCAGACGCTGGCTTATTATAGTCAGAAGAGCTTTGCTTGTAAAGGAGACATTAAGTAAGCATTCTTAGATGCTATAAAATGAGAGCAACTTGGGTCAGGTCTTCATCGGTCTGGTTTGGCTCAATGCATGATGGGTCATTTATGCACCACAGAGCCACAGCCCGGCCCACATGTGGTTATTTCCTAACCACTTCACATAGGTGCTAATTTGGTTCATGTGCATTTGGCTTCGTGTCTGTCAGTTAAAGCCTCTCGGCCCGCTCATTTTTCTTTCTAAACATTCGTAGTTTCCTTATGTTTACTAATGGATAATTTTCTCTCCCCACACATGGGAACAGCATAGTAACGCGCAGCTCTGCACACAGTGAGAAGATGAACGTGATGTTCTGATGTAAGGCTGCTCTTCTGAGGTCTTGCAAACTGCCTGCTCTTGGGAACTCAAGTGACAACACCTCAGGAGTTTGTTCAGTGTCACTACTTTCTTGAAAAGTTTAGTGAAAATAGGAGTCCAAAATTAAGTCCAAAGTGGGGCTTAGGAGCTGGCTCAGTTCATAAAGTGCTGACTGCAAGTGCAAGGACCTGAGTTTGATTCCCAGCAGCGACAGAAAACAAAACAAACAGACCAGGTTCTGAGGCACACATGTGTGTCCTCAGCAGCGGAGCAGGGACAAACACGAACGGATAGGGAGATAGATGGCTGCATCGGGCTGGCAGCCACTCGAGCAGGTCTGATGAGTTCCAGTGAGAGGTCTCATCCCAAGTAAGGTAGAGAGCCAGTGAGATGGCTAAGCGGTGTGTATGTGTGCGCAGCGTACAGGAGATAAATGTAAAAACCTTTAAAAGATGGAGAGCAACTGAGGAAGACACCCAACATAGAGCTCTGGCCACTGCATAAATGCATGCACATGCTCATGTACACCTGCATGAGCATACCTGCACATGAGCACGCACACGTACATAATTCCATGCACAAAAAGGAAGAACAAAAATTAATTGCAAATATTTATCTTAACTCCCATTTCAAATGTGTGGGCTCAGCTTCAGTGCTCAGAATCCCTGGTTTTGTCCTAATGCAGATGTTTAGTGACACGCCACACAGATAACCCACAGGAGGAGGGCTGGTCACTTACGCCAGCGTGTTTTGTTGCATTGGTTAGTGACATATTAAACTGACATCTTTGTAAACTTTTGCAAGTAGAGTGACCTAGGGCCTGAGGGTACAGCCTCCACCAAGA
The DNA here is from genome assembly GCF_011064425.1 of Rattus rattus. Lineage (NCBI taxonomy): Eukaryota > Metazoa > Chordata > Mammalia > Rodentia > Muridae > Rattus > Rattus rattus. Next base: position 59,632,770 of record NC_046159.1, read on the forward strand.
AGCTAGCTACAGCCTCAAGCCACATTTGGTGGCACATGCCTATAATCCTAGCATTTGGACAGAGGAAATCGGGAAGTTCAGGTAATCCTCAGTTACATACTGAGGCTGGCCTGGGCTGCTAGAGTCCACCTAAAAAAAAGTCCATACAAGCAAAAAAGCCACAGCCTGCAGTTAGGAGAAAGCACAGTATTGCAGGGTAACGTGAGGTGTCCCAAGGAAGGCACAGTTGACACTGATACTATTCAGGGATTAGAAAAGACAGTGATGCTGACAACATCCGGATCATTTGAATTAACCTCGACCAGTGGACAGCACCCAGATAGCTAACGGCTGGGTAGGGGTAGGGAAGGTAAGACAGACGTGAGGGACAGCATAGCAGCAAGTGGCTGCATAGAGTCTGGACCACGGTGAGAAGGGAGATAGACGTTTGGAAAGCCAACAGCACCAGCTCATCTTGTACCTGTTCCAAGTTCCACTTCCTGATTTAAGTGTTGAGTCAGTCTCTGCAAGAGATGGGAGTTAAACATAGAGAAAATTGACCCAGCTTGATTGAGAACATTAGGAGCCAAGGTTACAGTGTGTGTAAATGAGAACCTTGATCTCATTTCAAAGAGGTCTTTGCAGGAAGTTCGAATCTGTTTCTGTGCCTTGCACATCATGAAAACTGAATGCATATTGTTTCTGCTTTGTGGTGCTGAGGTTCTCAAGGCAAACGCCCTGCCACTGAGTACCTCCCAGCCCCCAATGTTTGCCTGTTGGCACATTGTATTGATGCTTAGGTATGAACAGAGTTGCAACACTTGAAAGTTTGTGGGGTGTCCTCTGGGTGACTACCTCTCCTTCATTGGGCCTTTTTCTTGAATGGCTTTTGCCACCCAGGATGTACCCGCTGGACCCACTCTGTGAGCCAGGTATCTAATATGACCTTCTGTCTCTCTCCAGGGAAAGAAGGTAGATGGCTCTGTAAATGCCTATGCCATCAACGTGTCTCAGAAGAGGAAATACAGGTATGCACGTCCCAGGCCACGTGTGCTTATGCTTGGAAAAGAGAGTTATTACAGGATTATTGTGTTTAGGAATGTTTTCCACAGTTTGCACATGTGTGCTTGCTACCTCACTTGCGTACCCCCCACACCTCATCTTTTGAGCCATAGACAAAGATAAACATGACCCAGTCCTCGGGCCTCTGCCGCCCAAATGTTGGGATCACAATTATCCATCCGCCAAGATTGGCTCTGTGAGGTATACTGTCTTTGTTGTTTGCCTTCTGATGTATCACAGTATCCTTCAGTTTACATGTTAGCAAACAAGCTCTGCCCATTATGCCTTGGGGTAGGCTCTCTGCACGTGAAGCTCATAATTCTGGCTGGACTGGTCAGTGAGCTCTTCTCCAACTGCTGGGGTTATAGGCTAGGCAGTCATGTCCAGTCTTTTACAACTCTCATGCTTGGAAGGCCGCTCTTACCCACTGAACCATCTCCTTGGCCCTGCTTTTGAGAACAGGGTCTCTGTATTCCAGGCCGAGCTTGAACTCAAAATCCTTGCACCTCCACCACTGCAATACCAATGATTCTAGACACACACCATCACACAACAGATAAAATATTGCTATTTGAAAGATGCTGTGAGTTTGAATTCTTGAAATATGTTTTTATTATACTTTTAAAATGAGTCCAAAATTTAAAAAATTTTTTCTCTTTTTATCGTAGGCAGTACATGAATCGAAAAGGCGGATTCAACAGACCTCTGGATTTTATTGCATGAGCCTAGAGGTGTTGGATGGATGATTTTTCCCCCCTCGTCTGGGTCAGAGAGTATTTTATATTTTGTATTTAATACACATCAAAACAGGATCTTGATTCTTCCTTCTTATAAAGTAAGAAAGTCTTATTTATGACACTCACCTTACTTACTTTTCAAGGCAGTGTCCCTGGGGTGGCCACCAGCCCATTTGTCTGTCCTTGTTCCTTTGAAACTATGTGTGCTTTCTTCTTGGATGCTCGCTAGGTGTTCTTAAAAACTGAAAGTAAATTACATGTTTCCCCAATAAAACAATGTTTCTACCCATTTTATATTTATTTTACAAATATCTTTATTACTAGATTAAAGAGTCCCCCCCCCCTTTTTTTTCCCTACACATAGACTGGTTTTGTTTTGAAACAAGGTCTTGTTATGTAGCCTAGATTAGCCTTGCAATTGGGACACACTGCCTTCCTCTAGCTCTGTGCTGCTGGGATCACCAGTATGTCCCCATGCCAGCTGAGATGGAAAAATGGAAAATACATAGCTTTGGATTTTTATACATTCTTCCTTTCACCCCAAAGTATCATTTACTATGTTCAGGAACAAAAGCCACACATGTTTGCTAATTTAGGAGAACCAGACAGCAAAAGAAAAGCCCAAGTTCCTTCCCTGTAATGTACAGCAGAAACATTTTGTGTGTCTTTCCAGGCTCTTATGGATGTATATTTCTTACCCACCCATGAGATAGTGAGTAAAATATACAGCCCTCCTAACCTTCATTTACCATTAACATTGTTTGCTTGTTTGTTGTTTGTTTTGAGACAAGGTTTTTTTGTGTGATCCTGGCTATCCTGAAACTCACTTTGTAGACCAGGCTGGCCTCGAACTCAGATCCACCTGCCTGCTTCTGCCTCCCAGTTCTGGGATTAAAGGCCTGTGCTACCTCTGCCAGGCTTTACAGTGAACATTTTTATGCTGTTTACATTGTTGTTTAGAGATGTGGCATCTTGTGGCTTTTTAGTTGTACCATAACGAATCAGCCATTTCGGATGCCTTGATATTTAGTAATGGGTTGCATGTCGACTTAGAGACAGCCTACAAGTGCATAGACAGGTCCTTCTATGCATCAGCTTCTGGTGGAAGTTGACTGTGCCACTGCTCTTAGCAAAGCCTTCACTGGGCAGTGTGGGTTTAGTCCCTCTATTTTATTGCAGGTGGACTGTTGTTTATCATAGCCCCCATTAATGCTAACAGTCAGATTATTTCTAATCTTTTGGAATTTTAAACAGTTCTATAATTAATTGTGTCTCATGATTTTTTATTTTTGACTGTATCTTTAATGTCCTTGTTAACTTTTTGGTTAGCATGCATGGTAATAGGTCTTTTTGGGCATTTCCATCTGCCTTGTTTTTATTCACTCACCCCATTTTCCTCCTCCTGTGGTCTCTTTCTTCCCTCTGCTTAAGTCTAGAAAGAGAAAACATGGAATATCCAGGTAGCTTATTTCACTGAGCATAGTCATCTTCATTTCCCTTTGGTTAGATTTTTTAAATCTAAGAGGAAATTGGGGGGAGCAGGGGAAGTATGGTTAGGACTTTTTCTTCTAATAGGCTGCTCTCTACCAGGGGCACACCTTGTGTCCAGTCTTCTAAGAATCTGTGTGTTGGCATGCCCAGGACTTTGTCCTTTGACTCGCTATCTCCAGGGGCCATTAACTGTCTCCCACATGGCCTTGGATGTGCATGCCAGTTGGACCTTCATACTCTAAAGCCTTGCTTGTGTCTACAGCATCAGGCACCCCAAATGTGAGAGCCCTCACTTCCCTCCTGCACTCTTTCCTGAGGCTTCCCCGTTTTAGTAGATAGCTGTTTCATATACTCCTTCATTCAGACAAATTTTGGGGTCACTCTCAACCTCTCTTTTATGCCCTGTGTGTGATTGGCTGGGAAATCCCTTTGACATTTATTTGACCATTGCTCATCACCACCACCAAGCTCGCAAGTCCAGAATTGCACTCTTGTCTGTACTGCTCCAGATAAGTCTCCTCTTTCTGCTCTTGTTGCCTCCTTCCTCTCTACCCAACAGCACGCACCACCACATGTTCCCCTGGTTTCAGTGATACTGTTATAATAAAGTCCACGTGGCTGTAGTCTCCTGTGTGGTCTGTACCCACCCTGTCCCCGTGCACTTGGTTGGACACATCTAATTCATCATCTATGCTCATTGCTAGTCTTTGGGGCCAGGCTAGTTTTTCCACTTTCTTTTTCTTCCTTTGGAATGTTCCCTCTCCTCTAGATGTGCTCATGATCCTTCTCTCTATTGAGATAAGATTCATAGCTCAGAAAATATACTCAGTTAGAGTTAACAATAGTTTTAGTGTTCAGGCATTCATCTTCACATCTAGTGTCTTTTCATCATCCAAAGAAAGAAACCTTGAACTCTTAATGGTCTATCCCAACACCTACTCCCACCAGTCACTCACATACGCCATGTCTCTAGTGTGTGCCTGCTGTGGTGTTTTGTATAAGTGGAGCCGTGTGCTGTTTTGTCTGGCTGCTCACTCAGTGTCATCCACACTCTGGTGTGTATTAGTGTCCCCTTCCTTTTTACAATCCACTAATTCTCCGTTCTGAGGTTATACCTTGGTTTTGCTTATACTTCAGCAACAGCAGATGGCATTTAGGATGCTTTTGGTTTTGTGAAAAATAGTCCATGGATACTAGTGCACGTTTATATAAACACATATTTAATTAATTGTTGAGACAAGGTCTGTCTCTGTAGCCTGGCAGTCCTAGAACTTAAACCCACAGAGATCTGCCTGCCCCTGCCTCCCCAGTGCTGGGACTAACGGTGTGCCCTACTACACCCAGCTACAATGAACACGCTTATTCTCAGTCCCTGGCCTGTCTACGTTAAAGTAAAGGACTGGGCTGTAGAGTGACCTGTTTGCTTGTCCATTCCCTGCAGCGTAGGAAGGTCTCCTGCTCCCCATGCCTGCCTCTGTGTCTACCAGCGACTCCTCTTTCATTCTGAGAAGTGGGTCTCGCCATGTTTGCTGCTGTGGCTCCCACCCCATGGAGTGCCTGGTGCCTTTTGAATTGAAATGTAGTGCTGTTGGCCACTTCTGGTTTTTGTCTTAACCATATAATATTTTATTTTGGAAAGTATTTTAATCATTGAGATAAGACTGATTCCTTTTTAAAAGTTGCTGATTTCCAAGTTGTATTTATGTATATGTGACTGTTTCTGTGTGTGCACCATGTGATACAGAGACCAGAAGAGAGGCATTAGGTCATCACGAACTGAAGTTACAGTCTGGTTTACAGGTTGTAAACCAGCTGATGTGGGTCCTGGGAACTAACCCAGGTCCTGTACAAGAGCCAGCATACTCCTAGCTACTGAGCCTGCTCTCCAGCCCCTAATCCCCTTTGACATAGAATCACAGGCCTGTGCTGGCCCTGTACTGAGTGCTGGGGTTACAGTTGTGCTTTCTCAGACGCCACTTATTCTTTGTCTTTTTTTTTTTTTTTTAAAAACATGTAGAGATAATTTTACAGCTGAATTAATATGGAGCCTTGTATAACTTTCTGTGCCTGTGTAAGTTAAGTCTACCTTTAAAGAGCTCCGCTACCCTCTTCTGCGTCCTGTGCAATGTATATTTCTCTATTAGAAAATTTGAAGATTCTAATGTCATGGTGAGAGAAGCCATGACACTGAAGTATTTTAAAGTGACAGCAGGAAAGGGTTGATATTAAAACAGAAATGTCCTGTTTGGATATTTGCTACACAAAGGAATGATATCAATTCCTCAAAAACATAGAAGACAAAATTCATTTCATAGTGGCTTTACAAACTTGGTTGTGAAGAGGGTTTCAATTCCCACAGCCTTAGGCCTTTCAGGCAGTCAAGTGATGTGGAGGATCAAGTTCTGAGGTGCTCCACAAAGCAGCAGCCCCTTGGGTTCCTTGAGATGACCTCAGCATTGGCCATGACCTTCCACCCAGCAGGAGCCGTGGGAGGGAGAGAGCCAGGCTGTGGGACTAAGAGACTAGATAACCATTCATCCCTTTGTGTTTCTCCATTTAACTACTCAGTTCCGAGTTTTATCTTGCATGCTGAAAAGCATCTTCCTTATGCTATCACATGCAGCTTTTGTATTAAAATTCTTGCCATAGAGCTGGGGCCCAAACATTTTAGAACTCACGTGTTTGGGAGGCCAGGCCTACTTACCAGTTCAGGAGAAGACTGAGCTGGAGCACCCTTTGTTTTCCACTGACGGCTTCACTGCCAGTAGATGGCGCCAGATACTCTGTTCTAATGTCGAGTCCTAGTTGGCGTAAGCAATCTATTTCTTGTCACCAGGAAAGGAAATTGCCATATTTCTAAGTCTTACTCTCTGGTGTTTATGTAATTGGGTATTTTTGTTTGGAGTTGAATTTAGACTTGTTGGTGCTTAACTTACTTGCTTTATTTATTCTCTCTGGCTTGGGTTTCAAACTCTGACCACCCTTTTTAAAAGAAATGTGTGGCTTTTCTGTTAGAGTGATTGTAGGGGTAGAATTATGATCCTGAAATAGGACTGAGTTGAAACAAATTGTTGACAGCAAAAAGGAAAGACTGAAAAGATGTCAGATATTCACAGTAAACTTGGGAGGAAATATGAAAGTGTGAAACCCATGATGTTAAAAATGGCTGAAACAAAGCATTTTATGAATATTAAGTTGGTTACTTTATAACGATCACATACAATACTTTATTTTTAAACTTAACAAACAGCATATAATTTAAAAATATTCCAAGTGGTTCTTTTCCCCATTCTCATTTCCAAGTTCCATGCCTTCATGAAAAACTGCCTTCAGTATGTGTGTCAGCATAGAGCCCTTGATTGTATCCCTGGACATGCCAGGCAACATTGCCTCTCCATTGCAACCAAATCCATTGTGCGTTATGGCTGTTTGAATTGTGTTCTGTGGCTGTCTGTAGTTCTGTATACCTGCCATTTTGTTGTTGTCATTGTTGTTGGGATTGTTTGCTTTGTTTTTGTATAACTGTAAGTCAGAGGATTCCCTGGACAGTTGTGGATGATGATGGGTTCAGGTCTTTCTCCAAGCTAAGGGGAAACAGGAAAGTTATTTGTCTCTGAGCCTCTTTCTTCATGTGCAAATGTAGCTAAGGAAGACAACCCTTGGGGTTGTCCCAAGGGATGAGAACCCTCTAGGTAGATTACCTGACATATGCATACAAAGAAAGCTAAAACTATACTGACAACACTCATAAGTTTTATTTAAAAATACCCTGCTCATTTCAATTTTCAGGCCCTTTAGCTTTATTTCTGCCTTTTAAATTGGGCATGTTGACATTGCATTGTAGGTCTCAAATAAGCTCTCATTTCAAAAATCGCGATGCTCAAGGACCTGTGTTTACAAAGTGAGCTTTCCTTTCCTGTGGGTGCTTGTGGAGCACAGTTTGTGGCCTCCGGGAGAGGCCTGCTCTGGAGGGTTTTCCTCTGGGGTGGAAGGGGCGACCTCGGGTTCAGCCTTACTCTCTATGCACTGCGAGCGTGGTATAGGGGAGCCGGCTGTTTTGCCCCCAACCCCTAGGATGGGAGCTAGGTGCCACCATCTGCTGAGGTCCCTAGCTAGGCCTGAAGTTCTCCCCGGAGACAGTGGGCAACAGGTCGGCGGCCAGTGGGCGGGCGCCCGCCCTGCCCTCCTGCCTTGTAGCCAATCAGCGGCCCAGGAGTGGGCCGCTGCTTGGGCAGAGCGGTGACGTCATCGTAGCCGGGAGGTTTCCGAGGATTAGGCCAATGAGGCGCGGGCGCCGCGGCATTCCCTGTACTGTACTTGCCCAATACCCGCCGAGCCCAAGGGGGCCCGACTGTCGGCGTGGAGCCAATGGGAGGCAGGCAGAAGCACGAGGCGGAGTTGCGAGTCCTTCAGCCAATGGAATGTAGGGGGCGGAGTCCGGGCCTTGTCAAGCCCGGCCAACCGGCAGGAGAGGCGGGCTCCTGGGGCGGGGCCGCGGGCACTTCCCCAATCGCGACGGGCCAGGGGCGGGCCGGGCCGCGGGCGGCCCAATGAGGCACGCCGCCGCCGCGGGCCTGTCAAGGGACGGGGCCGGGGGCGGGCGGCGGCGAGTCGGGATAAACACTCGGCGGTGGCGGCTGGGCTCCGGGCTCCGTGCTGTCCCATCGCTGCCCCTTCTGGCTGGCCAGCGCGGCAGCTCCTCGGTGTTCCCGGCCGGCGGCCCGCGGGCACGGAGAGGCAGCCCGCCGGGTGCAGGATGGCGACAGCCGTCGGGATGAACATCCAGCTGCTGCTGGAGGCGGCCGACTACCTGGAGCGGCGGGAGAGAGGTGCACGGCGGGCTGCGGGCAGGGCGGGCGGCCGCTGGGGTGGTTGGGGCGCGGGCCGGCCGCGAGCGCCAACCCCCGGGCCCGCGCCCCAAAAGCCGAGCGCGGGGGGCGGCGAGCAGCTGGAACCTTCCACACCTGCTCCGAACCGAGGGCGTCCACGCCAGGAAAGAGCAGGCATTGTTCTCAGAATTCCGCCTGCCTGCGCCCGCCCGGTGTCCCGGACTCCGACAGACAGACGGACGCGGGGACAGGGTGTCAGATGCTCTGGGCCCAGTTATTAACGGGACCCCTCGGTTTTCTAGAAGCTGAACATGGGTATGCCTCCATGTTGCCATACAGTAGCAAGGACAGAGATGCCTTCAAACGGAGAAACAAGCCCAAGAAGAACAGCACCAGTAGCAGGTAACTGTTCAATATTCTCCTTCTCTGTAGGGAACACGAGACGAAGGCTGATTGTTAGTTACTTACAGGATTCTAGCCCTATAGATACATTGAAGGTTCAGTAATGAGCACATGGTGCCAAGCAGCCCTTTTTAAGTTGAGAAAACTGAGGAGAAAAGCAGGAATGTCTTACCTTTCATTGTGACTTTTTAAAGCAAAATTAATTCTACTTTTTACCCTCTGAACAAAGCAGAGCTCTGTAGAAGCTCCAAGAGGGGCTGGCAGCAGGGTCATTACTTTTGTCTGCCTTAAAGCAACAAGAGTTTCCACGTTTCCTTTAACTCAAAACGCTGCATGTTATCAGTTGATTTTGCTTGTGATAGAGACTCTGTAAACGAAGTATCTGGCCTGACACAGGTGGTAGAAATTTATATTTAATGTATACATTAAATGCAGTAGTTTGTCTGATAATTCAATTGTGACCTCTCTTCCTGATGGCTGAGCAGAGTGATTGAGGTTAGAACCCACTTCTGTAAGAAGATGCATGTTACATTAAGATGTCAGCAAGGTGCAGCCTTTTCTTGTTAGCCTCACAGATTTACCTTATAGTCCTCAATAGCTGTGAATTTCACCACAGTGTTTAGTTAATGGCTGAGAATTCACAGTCCCTGATCCACAGTAGCATTTCATCTCTGCTACTGTCCTTGTGTCCCCCTCTTTGCTCATAAAATACTCGTTGTAGCTAGGGATGGTGGCGCCCATCTTTAATCTCAACTCTCAGGAACACTCAGAGACAGGTGGATCTCTGTGAGTTGGAGGCCAGCTTGGTCTACCTAGGGAATTCCTATGAGCCAAGGCTACACCGTGAGACCCTGTCTCAGAAAACAAAAACAACACTGCTAACGAGCTGCTAGGAGTCTGTGTATCTAGGGCCATTTGACTAAGTCTTTCATGCCTATCAACTAAAATAATTGACATTTCATCAGTTTAGAATTCTAGTCCCTCCCCCCAATGAATAACTTCCCACAAGCACTATATGTATAGCCTCTGTGGCTTAATACAGACCACTAAACCCCAGGAAGTTCCCACTCAGCGCCTGAAATTGACCCACCTTGTCCTTAGTTCACCCCGTACCTAGTCCTTAGTGTTGGGATCACAGAATTGAGCAGCACACTTGGCCACACTCCTGACTAAGGCACCGGAAGGGTGGACCTGACCTGGTAATTACCTGGTGGGTTTTCCTTGTCCTCTCATCTAGCATATCCTGGTAGTGATAGTCAGCAACACTGTACACGGGCACTGCAGCCTTGAAGGAGCATAAGCACACTAACGTGAGTCAGGCAGGGGGCATCAGAAAAGGCTCTGCTGCCTTTGTAACTGTGTTGTTTGCACACAGAAGGACTTCAAAGGCTTGGTGTGTTGTCTGTTGTCTCTGTACTACTGTATCCACTTATGCCGTTATTATAACCACTCCTTAAAGTGACTGTAGTTCCTGAGTTTTGGCAAAGCTGCAAACTCTTCTCTTCAAGGCTTGCTTTCCATTCTTAGAGACTAGTCTATCGAAGCTGCTCACGTCCTTCCCTACCAGTGAACGGGTGTTATACAGTCAGTGCTAGAAGGGTCCCTCAGATTCAGGATTAAAGTCTGGGCAGGTAGTTTGATGTAGGTATGATTCCTTCCATGGCTGTTGGCACATCCCTCACCTGAGGAGGAGAGTGGCATCAGAGAGTGTCTGCGTGTCAGTCACAGCCTTCTTCCCAGAGCTATGAGATCGTAAATGTGAAGTGAGAAGGCCAGGGAGACACTCCTACTTCACTGAACTCTTAGAAAAGTAACGTGTTCATATTCAGGTTAAAGTATTATGTTCTTTGCTTGTGGAGTCTGAGGGAATACTTTGCTTTGAACAAGAAAAAAATAAGATTCACCCATGATATCAAACTTCTTAGGAACGGAAATGCAGTGTGTTTTAAAACTGCTTGGAAAGAAAGAGAAAGAGAAAGAGAAAGAGAAAGGAAGAAAAGGGTGGTGGATGTCAGTTGCTTTGGGATCATCCAGATAACTGCATTACAAAGGGATCTTTCTTTCGGTTTTTAAGATCACTTAGCTATCATTTAGAATTGAAATTTCGACCTTTGTTTTTCTTGGTTTTGTGTGCTATTGTTTTTAAAGAAAATCTCAGGGCACAAGCTGCACCCCAGTGATAGAGTGCTTGTCTAGCATCTGCAAGGCCTTGGATTTAATCCCCACATTAAAGAAAGGAAAAAAAGGCAAGGCATATTGCCCATGGTTACCCCCAGACTCTTGGGTGCCAACGATCTTCCTGCCTCAGCTTCTTAAGTAATTGGAACTGTGTATACATGTCTCTGCCTGTGCTATTTTCTAGAAGTATATTTTGTTAATGTGAGTAAAACAGGCTCTGCCACTGATGTGAAAGAGGAAGTCAGGCACTTGGCCACTGCACTCTTTTATAAGGAGTGCCTGTGAAGTGACCTAACATGTGGAGCCCTTTTTGACATGCTGCATTAGACTGAGTTATCATTTTATAGTGTTTGCTGCTATAGGGTACGATTGACCTTATTGGCCATCCAGGGTTCCCGAGTCCTCAGCGATTGCATGGAAAATGGTTTGACCCAGGAAGGTATCTGTGCATTCTTCCGGGCCTTACTTAAACCTCAGTGCTCACCTTCAGTGGGGGCGGCTGCTGCTTATCAATGGCTCAGTTTCAGCAAGTCTCAAAAGCGCACTTCACTTACACTGTTAGATGGCCGTCCCCTTTTAAAAGGCACCACAGGTTCAACACTCCTTAAGTAATCAACAAAGCCTGTCATTTCTAAAACTTGAGTTAAAAATTGGAAGAGTTATGCTTCCTATAGGATTCGTAGATGAAATTTGTTTCAGGGGCTCGTATTGTTTAAATATAGATACAAATTGTCAGTTTGTTTGTAGCTCTTCAAAGAGTGGAAAAGTTGCTGTAGGAGTGCCCGGGTGCTTTTCCTCCTCCCAGCCTTCCACATCAGGGTAGTGCTTCTCTGTAGTTAAACAGGGAAGTCTTTTTTTTTCTTTTTAAGATTTATTTATTTATTATATATGAGTACACTGTTGCTCTCTTAGGATACACCAGATCTCATTACAGATGGTTGTGAGCCACCATGTGGTTGCTGGGAATTGAACTCAGGACCTCTGGAAGAGCAATCAGTGCTCTTAACCACTGAGCCATCTCTCCAGCCCAACAGGAAAGTCTTAACCACCTTAATTTATTAAAAACAAAACAAAAACTGTCAGACTTTGAACTTAGAATGTCCGGTTAAAGGTAAAATACCACGTGTTCAAAACCATGTTTTTTATTTGTCCCTGCCATTCCCTGAAGGATGTAAACCAGAAGACTGACGGAGAGCCTAGTGAACCAGCCAACAACTGGTTTGGAGGTCCTAGAGACAAAACGTAAAGCCAGCACTGTTTCCTCATGTGTAACAGAGAGTAATCTCCCAGGGCCTTATAGAAGAAAAGGTTGCCTTGATTACATTTTTACTTGTGTGTGTGTGGGTGGATCCACACGAGCCATGGCCTGCCTCCCTGTGGATGTCAGAGAACAACTTTCAGGAGCTGGTTCTCTCCCTCCACCAGTGGGTCCTGGGTATCAAACTCAGGTCATCAGGCTTTGTGGTAAGCACCTTTATCTGCTGAGCCTTCTCACCAACCCCTAGAAGAGAAGTTTCAATGCTGGGCTAGAAATTTCTTGTTTGAAGACAACCCTCTGCCCCCACACAGGCCCACACTATCCCTGATCTGTGCTGTGAGTGAACGTGGCTATGGCCATTGCTGCCATATATAGCTGAACACTTGTCATGGCCACCATAAGGCTTTACCTCCTGGGTCACAGAATTCACAACCAGAGCCAGTTAGATTCCAGAGAATTCAGATTGGTGCTTTTCCAAAACAGCTTCCTCACTAATGCCTGGTCATGGAGAAGCTGCTCTTAGATGTAGAAGGAATCCTGTTGACTTCCATAATTATGGAAACCTGTCCATGAAGTCCAAGGCAAGGTCTGGTCATTAGGATCAGCTATGAACACTAATGCCTTTCATCTGAACCTTGCCAGTCACGTTTATAGCTGTTCCCTCATTGATCCTTGCTTCTTTACTAGATTATTAGCAACTATTTGTATTCCTATTTAACAGAGGGGTTAACCAAGGACAAGATAGTACACTTATTTCATCTACAGTACCAAAGAGGACAAAGCTGGACTTTTTTCATCTCAACTCCTGCTTTTACAGACTGCTGCCTTTGTGTTGAATTTGCAAACCCCTGCTTTACTTCACTGCTGCAAGGCAGCAGCATCTTTCTGGAGGTTGTACCTGAGGCATTTATTTCAGGGAATTGAATTGGGGGGGATTTATTTTACCAGTTAAAATAGGGGGTTGTAATCAGACAGCATCATGTGTTAGTATATGCTGCCCCTAGGAGGTAGGATGGGGGTATGTTGCCACCCCCATGACTTTACAGATAACCTAAAGAAAGCTTCATGAGGTTATGCAACTGCAGTGTACATCACACTGTACAAGTGTGTGTTGTAAGTGACCCTCTTCCTCTTTACAAAGGCTGCATGCCTCTTAATAAGTCACTGGAGTTCCTTGAACTATATTTTTTGTTTATTTTATCTTTTAACAAGTATGAATGTTTTGCATGCATGTATGTCATGTGCATCTTGTCTATAGCTGGTGCCCACAGAGCTCAGAAGAGAGGGTCAGATCTCCTGAGAACTGGAGTTACAGACAGTTGTGAGCTGCTATGTAGGTAATAGGGATAGAACCCTGGTTCTCTGAATGAACACCAAATGCTCTTAATCACTGAGCCATCTCGCCAGCCCTTGAGCTGTATTTTAGACACTTAAATTATCTGACTCCCAGGGAATCCCCTAACCCCACCCCTGCTTATCTACCTTCTCCTACCAACTTTGTAGAAAAAAAGTTAAAATGGAGTTCAGGGAGATAGCTCTGTAGGAAATGTGCTTACAGTACAATCGTAAGTCTCCAACATTTATATAAAACTCAGACGTGTGAGCTCACATCTCTGACCTCAGCACAGAGGCTATAGAAACACAAGTCTCTCTGATCACAAGTCTAACCAAACAGAGCTTGAGGTTCACTGAAAAGCCTCTGTCTCAGAAAGTAAGGTAGAAAACATCTGCACGCTCATGCATGCCCATGTACACACACACACACGCACGCGCACACACACACAAGCTCACATGGAAGTCTACGTGTCCTGGAACCCACTATATAGACCAGTCTGGCCTTGAACTCACAAAACTCCACCTGCCTCTGTCTCTTGAGTGCTAGGATTAAAGGTGAGAGCCCAGCTTGAAATCATGGTATAAGACAAGAATAATTGATTTTTTTTTTTTTGAAAGACAAAACCAATCTTATTTTCTTACTTCTCTTTCAGATCAACTCACAATGAGATGGAGAAGAACAGGTGAGTAGGGGGACCCTGGAGGAGGTGCTCTGGGAGTCTGGGGGGAACTTGGAGGAGGTGCTCTGAGAGTTTCACCCATATTTCTTGTCACATTTTCAATCCTCCCAAACCCACCCCTGTTCTCAATGGAGACCCCTGAGTTAGGAGCTCACTCAGACGGGCTAACCGGTAGTGCCCATGCACCATCACCGGGCAGATGAAGCACTTGCTTCCCCTCCCCAGTCCACTCCTAGAGAATACCTTCGGAGGACTCCTGCAGACAGTGAGGTGTGCACATTTGGGCTCTCTCTGCAGCCCTGCCTTAGTTACGTGTATGTGAGTGTGTGCAGTGTGTGTGCACATGGATATGCACCTGCAGGTACCCTGTGGATGGGAGTCTGTTCAGGCAGCTGTGCATATGGAAAGTAGGGTGCTGTCTGTGGCTGGAGGGGCCTGCCACCTGTGCCTCACCTTGCCGCAGCACAGCTGACTCTCCTGAACTGCTGCTGCTCCTGACGTAAGCCTTTAGTTTCCAGATCAAGCTGCCCGTCCTTCAGTGACAGTGCCAAGTAGTGCTCAGCTCTGTTGCCCTCTAGACTCACTGGCAAAGCTTTTAATTATTTCTTTAAATATCGTAGATGTATTATACAGATATCCATGTGTTTTCTGGGGCAAAGAGCTGATGTTTATTTCTACTGAGTCTGTAAAATGAAATTCTAGTGGGAAAAATTTAAATGTACAAAGGTAAATCAAATGCAGCAGAGTCCTGTGTGTCCCACTCTGCCTTCTTATGGGCAGCACTGTGCCATGTTCCTGCACTCCAGTCATAGCTACCCTTCTCCTTCTCCATGGAGGATTCAAAGCTAAGTCCTCAGCTCTAGGAAAGACTTTTTTTTTTGTTTGTTTTGTTTTGTTTTTGGTTTTTGGTTTTTTGAAACAGGGTTTCTCTGTGTAGCCCTGGCTGCCCTGGAACTTGTTCTGTAGACCAGGCTGGCCTTGAACTTACATAGATCTGCCTGCTTCTGCCTCCAGAGGTATTAAAGGCATACACAACTACAGCCAGGCAGTAAAGACTTCTTTAAAGGAAAAAGAAACCAAAAAGCAAACAACTCAGGTCTCTATGATGCTATAATTCTTTGAGGAGCTTTAAAACAAACAGTGTCCCAGCCCTGGTGTGGCGACTCAGACTTAATAGCTTGGCTGAGGCTCTGCACTAGAATTCTTCAGAAGCTCCCCAGGTGACTCTCACATGTAGCTGGGGTGAGACCATGGAACCTCTTCATTCTGTCCCCTGAGCATCCATCCACTTGAGGTGTAGGCCACCCACTGGGACAGTGGTCTTGCTTCCCTCAAACCCTCCTAAAGGACCCCGACTCTGAAGATCCAGTCGGAGTTGTGTTTTGAGTTTCGGCCAAGAAAAGACAGGCCAGACCTTTACCAGGCAGGCAGGAACTGGGAAGAAAATCAGACCAACAGCTCTGTTGCCTTGCGGAACTTGGTGTGAGTGTGACATTGTGTGGGCCTTCTCACCTGCTCATTGCTCCGTGGCTGTGGCCGTGCTAAGTCAGAGCTGCCTTATGCTTTCAGGGGTCACACCAGTGACTAGGAACTCAGAATGCTCTTTGGGTAAACGATGATGGCTGTGGGCTCCCTTCTTCATCCATAGAGTCTCCTTGTGTCTGCCTCAAGTTCTTCCAGGCCTTTAGGTAGGCCTGTTTGCATTATTCAGTCCCAGCCCTTTAGGCCAGGGCTTCATGCTGGAGTGCTTGCCTGGCGTGCACAGCCTTGGGATCCATCCCAGCTCTGCAAAGGAAAAACAGACTGCATCCTTCCGGCAAAGACTCCCCACTCTTGACTACTTTATTCCTTTTCCCTCTGTGAGAGTGCTACAGAGTGCGTGTGTGTGTGTGTGTGTGTGTGTGTGTGTGTGTGTGTGTGTGTGTGTGTGTGTGTGTGTGTGTGTGTGTGTGTGTGTGTGTGTGTGTGTGTGTGTGTGTGTGTGTGTGTGTGTGTGTGTGTGTGTGTGTGTGTCTGTGTGTGTGTGTGTGTGTGTGCGCGCACAATTAGGTTTTTTGCTATGGTCCAAGACCTGAGCCCTGTGTTGGATAATAGACAGATTTACACTTGGATATGAAACCAGCCAGACCCATGCCACAGAAGTGACAAATCTAACAAGAAAGACTCAGTAAACACCTTGTTAGTCCATAAAGGGCTGCTGCTGTGGCCCACGAGGGCCATGGACAGAGTCCCAGAAGGTGACTTGAAGTCATCCCTGGCGGCATAGACCACAGACTGCTCCCATCTGCCCTTTGTCTTACTTGAGGTGGGGAGTCGTTTCTACTTTCTTGCTTCCTGTTCTTTTCGGAATTGGGTCTCGCAGAGTCCTAACAAGTCTTTGCCTCATTTAAGAGTATGTGGTCTGAAAGGGAAGGAAGTAAGGCCTCCATCGCTTAATTTAGCCAAACCTTGCTTCAGTCCAGGGGAAGAGGATACCATTTTTTGGGGGGGAGGGGGTTTCTGGCTCCCTTGTTAACATTTAACAAATGATTTAAGAAATTCTTGAGTTGGGGTTCAACTCTTACAGCTACTTGGCTTTGGTAGCTGACTTTTTAGAAGAAAAACCACCCTGCTGGCCCCTAGTTTGAGCCATTTCTTTCCTTATTTTGAGACAGAGTTACATACATCCCAGGCTGGCTTCACACTTCCTGTATGGCCCAGGATGACCTTGAATTTTGCTCCTCCTGCTGGGGCGCTGAGATTACAGGAGTGCACTGCCACACCCAGTTTATGCCACGCTGGGCTCTAACCCAGCAATCACCCGACTTGAGTTAAACATTCCCCACTCCACATAGCCACATATAAAAAGATTGTGAGGGCTCTCAAAATAAAAGCAACCCAAAAGAAATTCTAAAGTGGGTTTTCCCCCTTTTGGTATTGCAGAGTTGAATGTGCTTGGGTTTTGGTGGCACCTTAGACATTCAGAACGAGCCTTAACCCCAGGTTGGGACACAACAGTTAAATACCTGGTGTCTACAAGAAGAAAGCAAGATGTGTAGAGTGGAGGCAGTGTTTGTTGAGCATCTACAGCTCCACAGGTTCGAGGACAGGCATAAGCAGCACATCTGCCGTGTGACTGTTCAGGTCATCAATTTACCTTCAGGAAACCAGTGTGCTCACCAATGGCTGTTGCCCTGTGTGTGTTAGATCCCTTGGAACTGGAGTGAGACAGTTGTGCTGAGGTACCACATAAATGCTGGAACTGAACTGGGTCCTCTTAGAGGAGCAGTCAGTCTCCACCACTGAACCTTCTCTCCAGTCCCCATGGCCACGTTTTTTTTTTTTTTTAACACAATTTTTCTTTTCCTTTTTTGATACAGAGCTTCCTATAGCCCAGGTTGTCCTAAGATTTGCTATATAGCCCAGACTGGCCTTGAACTTGTGTGTCTTCCTACTTCAGCCTCTGTGTATCGGGACTGTGGTTACCTGTCAATCAGTCCTCTAATTCCTCATCTCCCAAATTCTTAAGATTTCAAAAGTTGTAACTGTGTAATTCCAATAAAATTACCTTTAAGAGTATATACTAAGCCAGCATTTACAAGGCAAAGACAAGCAGATATCTGAGTTTGAAGCCGGCCTGGTCTGCAGAGTGAGTCACAGGACGTATGCTAATATGCTAAGCTACTAGGTCTTGCCATCCAGGACTTGGTGTGTTTCTTAGTTTACTTAGCTCTCTTTTCTGTCTCTAAGCAAATTTGCAGCAGTCCCCCATAAGGCTTACACATTTCTTGCAAAAAGTGTGCAGGGCTTGTACAGTTTTGGATGCTGTTGGTTCCTGTCGTTAACGGGTTGATGATCTTTGGAACATCTTTCCATCTCTTGTTGCATGCCATGTGTTGGTTCTGCTCTCACTCGTCTGGGAACTACTTTGGGTGAGAGCATTTCAAGAAGCTCTGTGGTCGTGGAGATGCTGACTCATAGCCATGGTGAACGGGTCGGGAGTCAGTGCTCTAGCTTCTTCAGTAGCAGACATCCATGTTTTCTGGGATGGTACAGGTGTGGGATTTGCCAGAGTCAGTATCTTCTAACCTTGTGACTAAAGATTTTTGTGTGCTCTGTGGAATTTCCAGCCTTGGTCTGTGCTATATTTTCATTTGTCCAAAATTTCAGTAGTGCCTGGCCTGGCATGAGAAACCTTTCTAGTAGTTTCCCTAGAGAATGTTCCTAGAACTGTTTTCCTAGGTTTCTGACTTTTCAAATGGCCAGAGTCTTTCTATCAAAAGGGTCAGGCATGGAGTGTATAGGACCACAGCATGGTGGGGTTGGGGATTTAGCTCAGTGGTAGAGCGCTTGCCTAGCAAGCACAAGGCCCTGGGTTCGGTCCCTAGCTCCAAAAAAAAAAAAAAAAAAACCAGAGCATGGTGTGCACCGAGCCTGGGTGTGGTGTGCACAGGGCCTGGGTGTGGTGTGCACAGGGCCTGGGTGTGGTGTGCACAGGGCCTGGGTGTGGTGTGCACAGGGCCTGGGTGTGGTGTGCACTGGGCCTGGGTGTGGTGTGCACTGGGCCTGGGTGTGGTGTGCAGGGCCTGGGTGTGGGCCTGGGTATAGTGGCACTGGACCTGGGAGTGGTATACACTGGGCCACTCTCACTACTTCTGTATACTCTTTACCACATTCAGAGAAGCCATCCATCCACCACAGGCATTGGCTTTGGCTTTGCTGGCAGTATGCTAAAGTCCAGGGCCACTAGAACCATCTTCCACACTTAACCTATGGAGTGAGTGCCATCTGCCTTTGGAGGCCATGGGAAGAGACCCATGTTGTTTGCTTATCCAACTTCCAGCCCCCCTGCCTGGGGCCCTGAGGGCACCTCTGACTTCATTGCAGAATTAGTAGTTACAGTGTGGGATAAACCTAGCAGGTACTCATTAGAATATATTTTATATTAAAATCAGACCCTGGAAAGGAAACACTAAGGGGGCACAACTACATATTTTTTATTTTAGTTAACAATCCATGTCTTCTGCATGGAGATGAGGCACGGTTGTTTCTGTGCCACTGGGTATGTTTGCCGCCTCAGTCTCTATAAGATTTGTCCACCTGGTGCTGAGGGCTCCTCCAGGGCGTCAGTAGAATCAGTGATACATCACTACCGCATCTGATCACGACATCACTGTAGAAGAAAAGGAGAAAAGTAATACCTTCCCCTAAAGCATGACTTCCAGTCTTCTGTTTAATTCACAGGCTTTGTTCTCAACATAAAACCAGTTGAGACCTTTACTCACTCTCAAGGAGGCTTTGATTTCTTGGTAAGACTTGGTTCTTCTGACCTCACACTGTACAGCCTGTGTATGCCTAGTGATCCTGAAGGGGTCTGTGCTATTTAAGTAAGCCTGTGCATACACCATGGTAGGAGAGGAAATACTGAAGGCCCACCCTCTCCTTTTTGGATAGAAATCACAGGCACCTTCTAATGGAAAAAAGCTGGTGCTAAGCAAGATAGAGCTCGTCATGCTTTACTGAAGGAAGGCCAGGCTCTCCTGGACAGGCACAGTATGGCCTCGGGGCCAGTGCTTGAGGAGAAGCAGAAGACTTGGTGTCTTCCATTTTTAGTAGTGAGCTGGGCACGTTGAGAGGTCAGTGTGAGTATATGTGACCAGGCAGAGAGGAAAGCAGCTCACAGAGGCTGCATGCAGGGAGCTCTCTGGGGCCTGCGTGAGGAAGAGGGCAAAGGGAACCCATTCAGGCGCACTGGGTAGGGACTCGCTCTTTTCCAGCATCGCCCCATACCCAGGAGGAAAGAAGCTGCAGTCCCTAAGAAACTCTATCCAGATAAAGGGTGGAAGAGTCAAGCATTTGCAAATGGTGTCCACGCCTTGCCCAGATGTCTGCCCCTTGACCAGCAAGTGCTCGCATGGTGTAGGGTTCATATTTAAAAGTTAGGCCCCAAAGAGAAAGGTATCAACAAGCACACAGGAGCTTGGCATCTTCTAAGTCTAGAAGCTCAGGGTGGGCACTGGAGTCTGGAGCTCCTGCCCGCAGAGTTGGTCTTCACACTGCATTATTCCTGGGTAGACAGATCACCAGCGTGCGAGGAACCGCTTGCCCTAGGCTCGTTTCTCTTCCACTTGGCAATTTGGTTTCTCATCCTTCACACCTGAGGAAAGTTGAGCAAAACTAACTCCACCACAGCATGTGAACATGTCTTACGTTTAGACCTTTAATCTGTTGGGTTTGCTTTGATGGTGACCTCCCCACTCCCAGGCCAGGTCCTACATACTCATCCCAGGGTCTGCAGCGCTGGCTTTTGTCTGCTAAACTCAGCTCTTGTCTGAGCATCTGTTCTGCTCTTGATGTGTGTGCTGCGATGCCAGTGCTGTCTTTAATCACCACAGCTTCTAACGGTTCAGTATCTGTGCGGCGCACTCCTCTTTTTCCAAAATGCTGGCCGTCTCACGTATTCTTCTAGATGAAGTTCAGGCGAGTTTTCCAACATTAAAGGAAACTGTTGGGATTTCGTTTTTGTGGACTTGTATTAAATTTGAAGACTGCTGGCATTCTTGCTTTGAGGGGTCATCGCCAGGAATGTGCAGATTTTTTCCATTCACTCAGATTTTCCTGTCCTTCAGCAGTATTTGATAGTTTTCTTCCCAAGTTGTTTTAATTTCACTCCTAACTCTGGAACCATTTCTCTTGCTGTGGGAGGCGTTGTAAGCTCTGCACATGTGTGTGGCTGTGCATCAGGGTCTGAGTCCACCTTTGCCTTGGGGGTGGGGGTGGCTTCAGAATGCCAGAGCGCCTGTAGCCGGGAAAGTGAGGCACATGCCTCCCTCCTGACCTGGATCCTGCTGCCACATGAGACACATGACCTCAGAGGGACCTCGTTACCCTCACTAGCTTAAAAATGCTTTGTTCATAGTTTCCTTCCACATAGGCGATATCTGTATTTCCACAGAAGGCTTAGCTTGTTTACTAGATGTTTCAAGGACAGATGTCCATTCTCTCTGAGTGTTTTATCGGCCACCCCTGCCTGGTGAGGACCCTGAGCGTGCTGTTGCTTGAGAAGAGACTGAAGCAGTGTTGTTCCTATCTGCTACCCTTGTGTAAAGATACAATGTATCAGACCCTCTGCTCCTGTACCACAGAGGCTCGCTAGGGTAGGCTCTGTCCCACCTTCTGCAGATAAGGAAACTGAGGCCATGGACCTAGGAAGCTGTTCAAAGTCACATGGGAAGTAAGTGGCCTAACCACCTCCACCCTGCCCCACTACGCTAATGTTGAGCTGTTTGGCAATTGAGTGGTAAAAGTAATTTAAAAAAAAAAAAAAAGAGCTGGGGGTTTGCTGACGGAGAGGAGTGGGGTTGGTATGTGTGGACTACCAGTTCCAGACCACTCATGACCGCGGGCACCATGACTGCAGCGCACGTGGAAGCATGACTTCTGCAGCAGCTGCTATAGACCCAAGCCTTAGTCGTGCCAGTGACAGCACTCCTCTGGAAGAGGGGCCTGCAGGGTTCAAGTGTATTACCTAGGTTCAAGGCAGTGTGGCATTGCTAGACACAGGCTGAAAGGGCAGCAGGAGCCAGCACTTGGCACCACTTTCTCCTACTAGAACAGGAGCTAAAGGCCACTCTTGATAACAGAAGACAGTCTAATGTGGCAGTAAGATGGACCAGGGGGACAGTGACAGGTATGACCACATCACAGGAGGACAGTGTGACAGACTTGTCCCCTGTAGTCTTTTCCAATAGTGAACAGACCAATAAATATCTCTATATAATATAAAAAGTCTGCAGACTTTAGAGTGAGAGGTTAACCAGTGCAAGTCAGTCAAGTAACTATATAGTTACTAGTTGTATTTTTTTTCATATTTTTCCTTTTTAGATTTTTTTTTAAAATATTAAGTGCCTATGTGTGGGTGTGTGCATGTAAGTGCATTTGCCTGTGGAGATTGGAGTCATCGGATTCCTCTGGTTGTAAGTTGCCCAACATGGGTGCTAAGAACCAAATCCAGGTTCTCTGGAAGAGCAGCAGTGCTCTGAGCCACTGAGCTGGCCCCAGCCCTCACATCTCTTTAGTATTAATTTTCTAGTATGTGAGTTGGCCAGTTTCACTGGGGCATTTTCATGTGTGTGGATTGTTTCTTGCTTCTGTTCTTGTGGTATTTTGATGCATATAGCTTTGCTCCTCCTGACCCCAATGCTACTGAGTCTTTGTTGCGGGCCCTTCCGCGGGGCAGGACTTCGCAGCCAGCATCCAGGTCTTTCCATTTGCCAGCTCAGGATGATGTGCTCACTGAGCTCAGAGGCCCTCAGCACTGAATGAGATCCAAGCCACATTTCCCACTGCTGCCCCAGGAGGCCCTTCCCTGTTTCCCCTCGGAGGCGCTCGATCTAGCTGGCTGTGTGTGGGAATGGGCGTTGTCCAAGGCTGAACTCTGTGTAGATGTGAGGGGATGGACTCTGTCTTCAGGAAGCTTAAAGTCCACTGGAACAGCTGACGCAGTCGTCCATGCACGGTGAAAGAGGTGGCTGCAGCCCTGCTCCCCACACAGCTTGAGTGAAGGGTTGAGAGACCGACACCGAGCCCTGTAGGGAAGGAAGCCCAGAAAAGAGGATTCCCTGTGGCTCAGGAAGGCTTTAAGGAGGTGGTCGATCTACACAGGAGCTCTCAGAGTTGCCCTGGGATCTCTTCCATCCTGGAGCGAAGACCAAACCTAGGTTTCAGTGAAGTGTGAACGTCCAGAGTTGTGGGGATTCCTATGCTTCTGGTCATGCTGTGGCCCTCCTCATTAGCCTCTGTCCAGCACACTTAAGATCCAAGAGTGGTCCTCCCAGCCACATTTATTAGCATTGCCGGTGATAAACTTGTCGCATGAGTGAAAGAATATATTTGTGAGAATAAAGGAGATCTTGTACACTCAAAAAACCCAAACTTAAAACCAAGAGTTTTCCACTACAAATGCTCCCTGCTACCTGCCTTCTCTTCCTGAAGACTCATGTCCACAGAAGCACACAGATGTGGACTCTTGCTTTCCTGCCACGCGCGCGCACGTGTGTGCGTGTGTGCGCGTGTGTGCCTGTGTGCGCGTGTGTGCGTGTGTGCGTGTGTGCGTGTGTGTGTGTGTATCCTCAGTGAACAATTCCAAACTTACAAATTCTGTGCATAGCAATGATATAAATTCAATGACTTAGAAAGAGAAGTGCAAGTTGAGGACTTTCCTCAGGGAAAGTCATCTTCTGATTCAGGAGAACCTCACTTTAAAAAGTACCTAACAGAGCAGATTTTATTTATACCTATGTCCCCAGAATTACAAACGGAATCAACCTAGAAGCCCCGAGCTCTGCCTCTCACTGGCTTCCAGCACAGGTGCCGGCCCTCCCACACTGGCTCCATCCTTGGCAGCGCCGGGCAGTCATACACTTCAGAACCTGTGCTGAGAGTCTCAAGTGCTGCTATGGTCCTGTTTTCGCAGGCGTGCTCACCTCCGCCTGTGCCTAGAGAAGCTGAAGGGGCTGGTACCGCTGGGCCCTGAGTCAAGCCGACACACCACCCTGAGTTTGCTGACAAAAGCCAAATTGCACATAAAGGTAGGTGCCTTGACCTGCTGCCCCGCCCTTTCTGGCCTGGCAAGGGTGTCTCAGCTGCATAAGGGGCAGGTGGCGGTGTAGCTCCAGGATGGTCTCTGGGCTCCTCCCACCTGCCTCCCAAAACCCAGTTAAAGGGTCCAGTCAGAAATTCAGGCCCTGGTGCCTCTAGCCACTGGTATCCCCACCACCAGGACCTAAGCATTTTACAGCCTGACCTGCCCCACACGCACGCACACACACACACTCTCATCTGCTGTACCCTGGGAAGCAAATCCATCTCATTGAGTTATCTAAATGCTTCGGGGACTTGGGACAAACTGTCACCAGGTCTCTCCTGCCCCTGCAGCTGTATGCTACCCACTGCAGCCCTCTCCATTCCTGTCTTGTGTTCTAGAGGCAGGGCCATCATACCTGCCCTTCTGTCTGTGGTACCTTGCTCCCACTTCTTTATGGCTAGCCTTTCCTCAGGCTGCAGATCTCTGCGCAGGGCTCTCAGTGCCAGAAGGTTCTGCTGCCCTTTCCTTTCATGGGATCCCTGACACACTGACTGACAGGGTCTGCATCTATCAGTGTCCTTTGTGGTTGGTGGCTGGGCGTTTCCAGGATCCTACTGTAGCTCCATGTGGGAACCAGGTCTTCGTGCGTACATGTGTCCCAAGCACCTCTGGATGTCTCTTTGTGCTGACTCTCTGTGCACCACTGAGTCAGAGCCAGCACCACCATTCAGCTATAGCTTGGTGAGACAAATACCAGTTTATTAACGGTTAGCAGCCTGCATACAGACAGCCCTGGGAGAGCCTCGGTTGGAAGCAAAACAGCTACAATTAAACACCCTCATTAATTATCTGCTGAATATGAGGAACTGTGGGCAGATTTGTAATAAGTTATCTGTAGAATTGCACTTCCAGATGCTTCTGGACAGTTCCAAGTCAGGACTTTAAAATGGCTCTGATCTCCTGCTAACAGAAGTTAATTGGGGTTTTCGTGGCATGAGAATTCGCTTTCTAATCAGGACTGTGCTGGGGTAAACCTCTTTTAAACAGAAGTGCTTTGTAGCTCATGTACCATGTGGTTTTCCAGTTCTGAGAGGCATTCACATGGTTGGTGCGAATATGAAGACCAGGTCAGGGGTCTGTTGTATTTAACTTAGCAGGTCTAAGGTGGAAGATTCAAACTGTCACATTCTCCCTGCATCTCCATGATGCCAGCCCCACAGCTCATGGCTGCTGACATTAGACAGAGCCCAAGGTAACTGGCCAGCCAACCTCTGCTCTAGGAGAGATGCTTGACAACGACACCGGCCTCCCAGGAGCACATAGCACACTTTCCTGCTGTCGGGGCAGGTACAGGCTCTTTGTATAGAACACCCATTGGCTCCAACAACCACCCCTTTGACTTGCAGAAACTTGAAGATTGTGACAGGAAAGCTGTCCACCAAATAGACCAGCTTCAGCGGGAGCAGCGGCACCTGAAGCGGCGGCTGGAGAAGCTGGGTGCTGAGAGGACTCGGATGGACAGCGTGGGCTCTGTGGTGTCTTCAGAGCGCTCCGACTCTGACAGGGGTGAGTCTCAACTACCAGAGGGGCCTCAGGCAACAGAGCCAACCCCAGAGCAGATACAATAGGGCTCATAGGGGCTGTTGAGATGGCTCGGGGGTAAAGGGACCTGCAACTAAGCCCAGGTTGGAACCTGGGAGTAACGGTGGAGGAGAAAACCAGCTCCTGAATGTTGTTCTCTGACCTCCACCTGTGCGCATACACACCAAATAAAAATACAGTGGAAGCCATAAATAGACAGGCTTAGGCCTTCGGGGGCTGAGCACAGGACTGGTGTAGCCTCGCCTCTACAAGAGTTAGGTAGCAGTGCCCAAGGAGGGATGTGGAAACTGAGATATGCTGAGGGCTGTGTCTCATCCTGCAGAAGAGCTGGACGTGGACGTGGATGTGGATGTGGACGTGGACGTGGAGAGCACAGACTACCTCAATGGGGACCTGGGCTGGAGCAGCAGCGTGAGTGACTCGGACGAGCGGGGCAGCATGCAGAGCCTGGGCAGTGATGAGGGCTACTCCAGTGCCAGTGTCAAAAGAGCCAAGCTCCAGGACGGCCACAAGGCAGGCCCCGGGCTATAGGAGAGGGCCCAGCCGTCTCTCCACCTCACCTGGTTAGGTAGTGTACCAGACCTGTCCAGATGCCCTTGCACGCAAACCTCATGTACCACCTTGACCAATATCAGCTCTGTCCACTTTGCAGAAAGCACATAGGGTTGTGGTCTTGAGTGTGATCAGTAGCTTCTCTGTCCATACATGTCGACGCCGAGAGACTGTACATTCCAGTCAGTTCAAAGCACCCAAGAATCCTTAGCCAAGCAAGTTTCACCTCTCAGCCGCCCCCTGCACTGTCCTGCAGCTGACGAGATCTCCTTAGTTTTCTGGCTCCCGATGGTACTCGCCCAGGAGAGAAGTACAAGCTTTGTCTGGTACATAGGAAACCGCAGCAAACAACTTCTCAAAGGGAACTCAGTCTCATGAACCCCACAGGAAGCTTTGGAAGCCAAACCGAAGAGCACTGAGAGGCCAGGAGCCCCTCCAGCCCTGCCTTGGCCCAGCCGCGTGCGGTGCTGCGGCCCTGCTTAAGAGCAGGCACTCGGCAGCTCAGGAGAACCGTGTGCCCCTGTGTGCTGCTCTGGGGGCCTAGCCATGTGCCCGAGTCTGTTGATGCTACTTGTCTCTGGAACATTGTCCTACCTCAGAGATAGATGAGATCTCCATCGTCCACGTAACGGAAATGACTGCTTCTTCATCCCCATGGTCCCCTCCACCCGCGTCCCTGTCGCATTCCCAGCAATAACTGAGTTTTGGCACTGGCTGAGCTAGTAGCCACTGTCTGTGAGAGAAAGAGGCCACATTTCTTCTCTGTGGCAAGTGAACAGGAGGGTCCCCATGTCACCAGAACCTTCCTGCTAAGGTAGTTTTGAACACCCTAGAAGTTTCCTTCTGGAGACTTCCAGGTCTACAGCTTAAAAGGATGATTTTTTTTCCCCTTGTGGCATTTTTATTTAAGGTAAACCAGAGCACACGCGTATGTAAATAAGACACACAACACCTATAAATACTATTTATTCATTTTATATAAACTAACGTAATGCAATATAAATTCCTATGACTGCTTTTATAGATGTTCTAGAAACTTTGTACGTAGCTGTCTACAAAATTCATTCATTCCCCTGAATATTTTTGCATTCGTATTTTGAGGTTTTCAGACTCTGGTGAGTCTTTTTCACGAAGTCTGAACCATCTGTAAATTCCTCGCTCTGCGGCTGAGCCTGTGTCACCAGGTAATGGGACACTCCTGAGACGCACGGTGTCACCTAAGGGCTCCACAGCTGACTCGGCAGCAGGCAACTACACAGTCACGCACCCCCTCCTCAAGTCCAAACACGCCTCGGCAGAGAGAGCAGTCACCATGGACGCCATGTGCTCCTTGATGGCCCCAAAGTCCTGTTTCGGATTTTTCGTTTTTTCTTTTCACTTGTTGGAGTGTTTTCCAAATACCAGCTGGAGATTAGCACAGAAGCACGGCTTGGATTGGATGCCATTAGCATTTGCAGAACCCTTTCCAGAGTCTGACAGGGCTGGTGTTCCGTCCCCTTGGGTCCCTACCTGCTAGACCTCGAGGGCATCATATCTGTTCACTGCACCCAAGGCCATCAGAAAGTCAGGACCACGGGAGAGGGTGTGGGCTGCACAGGGGGAGGGAACAAAACTTGTACACATATTTATTTCACTTAGAAGGTATCTGAAAGATGCCATCATTCCCTGTGTTTTCATTGTTGCACCTTTGAGTTAAACTGCTTTTTTTTTTTTTTTTTGTTGAAATATGAAGTGTACTGTCCCAACATAAAACAGTGATTATTTGACCTTTGCCCTGTTTGTCTGGTCCTTGCATAGATGTGTGGTAGATCTCTGTATTTTTAGAGCACTTGACAGGCTAACTGCCAAGGTCAGACCTGACTTTGGAAGTTGGACTGAGTCACTGTGGTAGGTAGGCTTTTCTCTGACCAAAACTGTCACTTTTAGGGACCTGCAGGCTTTACCCAGGGCAGCTAATTCCCACCTAGTCTCTCCTTCACTCAACACCAGCATGTCTGCCAAGACTTAGACTCCAGAGTGGTTCTTGTTTTCTTAAGCAAAATGAAAAGCCTTTCTATGAAAGTTGTTGGGGGTGAGGAAGACACAGGTATGAAGCCCAGCCGTTGAGACTGACAGGATGAGAAGTGTGTCAGTGAAGCACGTGCTCATTTCTGTGTGAAAGTTCCTTCTGACGCCCAGCAGCACTGTCACGGTCAAGTGGGAACACAGGAGCTTGCTGTCAACTCCATTCCGTGCCACAAGGAAACATTCGCATCGTCCAGAAAACACCACCCTGGCTTTGGATGCCTGCCCAGCACCCAGCAGGTTTTGATTTGGGTTTCTTCTGCTAACCAGGTATCTTGAAACTGGTAGCAACTACCAGTGTCTCTGCCCTTGAAGAACTGGTGCTGGTTTGGTGAGGCCATCAGGGGTCTTGAAAGGACCAAGATTTTCCCTCTTGACCCAAAGCTAGAATGTCTCCAGCTGGGATCCCTGGGTTGGGCAGGCCCAACCTTACCGTGGCGGCTGGAGCAGGTTTATTGTTTGTTTTTAAAGTAGCATTTTCATTCACCCCTGCTGTGTTCCTGTGGCACTTCTCCCCATCCTTGATGTGGCCAAGAGTGTTTGGGGTCTAAGATCACAGGAGATGGCTTATGATACTCAAAACCTTCTAGCAATATCTGGGGACTTGACGATGAGTTTCGTGGACTTTCTCCCTCTTGCCTTCTTCTCCCTGTCCCTTCGAGAGAAAACTTATATTTTTGAAGAGCATATATAGACACATTAAGGTTTTATACCATGCTGTATTGGCAGGAATACCACTTTTATTGTGGTCTGTAATGTATCACCCACATCCTGCTGTCTCTTTCCTGGCTACAGTGTTTTGTCTCCCTGCTTTACCATCCCTGTGTGTCCTGCTATTTTTCTGTGTCTCTCTGGCATTTCAATGGCTGCTCCTCCTGACTTAGTGCTTTCTGGGAGAGGACAGCCCAGCACCGTTTGCTGTGTGCTGGCCTCTCTCATGCTGTGTGCACAGAGCGCTGTAGTCTGCAGCATGTTTTGTTTTCCAAGATCCTGGGTTGAGGTGGTGTGAAATGTGATCCATCAATACTTGTAATGCTTTTCTTTAACTGTGGTCTTCTAAAAGAAAGGATTGACTGGCACCATTAGATTCTGCTCGTGGATGGCCAAAGAAATTGAGTGTTTAGCCTATCTCAAAATCAAATGGTGAGAATCAGGGAGGCGCTCTGTGCTGAGAAGTATCTGGATTTCTTCCTCTGAGTTCTTACTCTGTCTAGGAGGGCAGTGGGTTGAAGAGGGCATTCTGCATTTTAGCTTTGATCTAAAAGCCAAGCTTGCCTCAACTGCTGTCCCTAGAATTGGTGCTCTGTCATGTTGCTGCGAGTGGCTAGTTTGGGGGACCCTCTTTCTAAGGGTGACAGCCTCCACAGGAGAGCCACAGGTGAAGAGTGGGAAGCGTGTTTCCAGATGTTTCTTTATGTAAATACGGTGCCAATGTGAACCACTTCTGAGACTGTGGAGAACGGTGCTTTGGGGGGGAGGGGCTGCAGTTAGCACATGTGTTTTTAGAAGCCATCATGATTTAGAGACTCCTTGCTGTGTGTACAGTTATGTGTCCGTCCATTAACAAATAAATTATTTCATTATTAAACATTGGTCTTCCTGTGTCCCACTTCTCCACGAGAAGGGCTGAGTTGATGAAATTTCTTGTTTCTTTTAATTTCATAACAAGTTCACTCTGGGATTCTGTGATGATGACTTTGAAAATGTGGCCATTCAGCGCTCGCTCTTCCCCTGCCCCACCTCTGTCCCTCTTTCTCTCCTCTCCTCTCCGTCCTCTCCCCTCTCTGGTATTTTGAGAGATATATCCCAAGCTGCCCTTAGATTTGCCAAGTAGTCCAGAATAGGGAGGGCTAGAGAGATGGCTCAGTGGTTAGGAGCTCTGATCCTCTTCCAGAGGACCCAGGTTCAATTCCCAGCATCCACATGGTGACTTATAATCATCTATAACCTCACTCCCAGAGCATCCAACATCCTCTTCTGGCCTCAGTGGACACCAGGCATATATGTGCCAAGCAGACAGAACACCCATACGCATTAAAATAATTAGAAAAAAAAGAACGACCTTGGATTCCTGATCCCCTGGCCTCAACCTCCCAAGTGCTGGAGTGGCAGACGTGTGTCACCACACCCAGTTCAGTGAGTCATTTGTTAGAGTTGATCATAGTTCAGTTCCCCTCCCATCTGCCATTCCGTGCCGTGCTTTCTGTAAGCATCTGGTGAGCTGGGCACTGTGCTGAGGCCACACAGCCAAGAACCAGGAAAGCACCTGGGAGATGAGAGCTAGCCTGAGACAGTGGTGCCCACTGAGCCAGGAGCTTCACTTAGGAAGAGTCTCTCTACTGGGCTGGGCACCATGGAGAACCATGGGAAAAACTAATGGCTTGGCTAGCCACAGAAAGAAAAGGCACTCAGTTTACAATGTCAACCTTTCTTTAAACAAACAAACATTTATTGCCAGGTGTGGTGGTACATATTTTTGATCCCAGCACTCTGGAGGCAGGTGGATCCCTCTGAGCTTTCTAGGTTAGCCTGGTCTACATAGACAGCAATGGTACATAGAGAGACCCTGTCTCAAGCAAATTCCTTCATTTGTTCTGTATGTACGTGTGCCCAGCATACACATGTAGGTCAGAGGATGCCTTACAGGAGTTGGTTCTCTCCTGTCATGTGGGTCCTGGGTCAATGTCAGGTCATCAGGCTTTGACAAGCTACTTTAGTAAATTGTCTTGCTGACTGCAATGTCCCACTGAGGGTAACACCTCTTGGTAATTTACATTCCTCACATAAACACAGCAGACCTCTGGGCCGGTTCTGTCCTATAGCTGAAGGCATGACTTGGAGCCAGTGACTTGGAGCCTAGCCCTCCGTCGCTGCCCTGCTAGGGCCCCTGACCTTGAGCCCGACTTCTCCCAACTCCTCCTGCTGAGTCCTTTCTTGATCAGTGGCACCTGTTCAGGATCCTGGGTGAGGAAAACAGGTCTTCCCCTACCCACCCACTCCACCCTCCCCTTGTCTCTCCATTCCTTTTTTCTCTTGTAATCCTGGGGATAGAACTCGATCTTCACACAGACTAGGCAGGCACTCTGCCTCCAAGGATATCTCCAGCCAGCACTTAAGAGAGTTTTTATTTTGTTTTTGATTTTTGTTTTTCCTTTTAGCCTCACTCTGTGCTCAGGTAGGCCCTCGAGAAGCTGGGATTGATAGCTGTTCAACACCTCACCCAGTTTGACCTTTAACTTCTTATTCTTTAAAAAAAAAAAAAAAAGCACCAAAAAATTTAGAAAGGTTTTTAGGGTTCCCCAGAAGCCTCTAGAACATGCAAGAAAGGGAGTTTCCTGCTATTTCTCCTTTGGGAGGTTGGCCTAGAGTGTGAATTCTACAAAAATCACAACCTTGATTGTCACTCTAGGACCAACTCTGATCAGTCTTCTGCATTGAGCCCAGCACCCTCAAAAGTGGGCTTACTGAAACCCAGGAGAGGATTCTGAGAGCTGGAGATGGCTGAGGAGCAAGGTTCACCCCAAACATCCCCCCAACATCCAGACACGTGCTATTTCCAGCCCCATTCACTCACTGAGGCCCTGCACCAGTGTGTGCCGCTCTTCAAGGGCGCTTAGCCAATCAAGCACTCAAAGCCCATCTAGGGAGGAGGGTGCTGCCCCTCTCCCCATTCTACAGATAAAAAGACCTGGGTGAGAGAGACATCTGCCCCCACGTGCACAGCAGGGTGACAATGAGAGGAAGCGTAACATGTCTCCCGCCTGCTCTGTCCGGGTCCACTGTCAGTAAGTCCTCAGCAGAGCATCTGTCCTCACTGGCTTTGAGCAAGGAAGCTATTCTCCATCCCAGGTTCCTACAAATGAAACAGAGAACCCAGAAATTCCCAGGAGCTGGTGTTGCCCTCCATGAAAGCTTGATCTGAGAAGACCCTACCAGGGCCACTGGCACTGGAAACCCATGGCAGGGGAACACATACCAATTCAAGCCAGCTCTACCTCAGCTTCCACAGCCTTGGAGTCACCATTTGCAAGCGCTACCTTGGTCTATTCTAAGATATCACTGTGGCCCTTCTGAGGAAGGCTCTGGAAGGCTGACCCCTGTCTCCATTGCTCCGGAAGCTGAGAGTTCACAGTGGGCTCTCCCAGAGTGAACAGGTGCCGATCCACACTGCCCACACACAGTTCTGGTTATCATTAGGGAAACCGAGGCAGACGACTAGCTGACTTTAAAGGAGCAGTATGCACAAAGCCAAGAGAAAGGAAACCTGAGATACTGGCCACATCAACTTTGCCCCTCAGGGAAAACAAGAGAGCCAGACTGATAGACTGATGGATGCCTCCCCAAAGCAGGCGAAGCCAGGGTCTCTGGCAGAGAGAGACCAGGGACCAAGTTGTCCCTGGACTGACCAATCCAAAGGGTCCAAAAGGCCAGAGCCAGTGCAGAAACTAAGGCCTCCCCAGAGCTGTGGACAGAAATGGATTCGATGGGTGTATGATTTCCCATTGCACAGAGGGAAGGGTGACAACAAAGACTGAGCTGTCAGGGACACTAGGAAGGGACAGGAGGAAGGTAGGGTGCTATCCCAGGCCGAACAGCACAGGGAGGTCACACCAGCCACACACAGGGGCCAAGGCAGATGGGAGTTTAACATGTGCAGGCTGGAAAGCCCATGTGTGTGAAGGCGGGACACTGAGGAACCGTCACCTCACCTCCATGGTAGTCCCATTCGGAAAGACATGTGGTGCACTGAATCGAGCCAATCTGACCTCAGGGACAATACAATCAGGCAGGCCAAGCCATGGAGAGACTCTCAGGACCCACACCTCAGACATAAGAACCAGGTCTAATATGACAGTCAGGTGCACAGACTTCCAGACCCCAAGACCAGCTCTGCCTTCCCCACTGGGGCAGGGCAGGAGCCTTGAGTGCTGGCCTCTTCTGTAATGTGGGGGTAATAAGGGACTCTTTTCAGACACTGGGGTTATGCAAGCTGAAGTAGGTCATAGCCTCGCCTCTGTGCCTCCACACAGACAATACCATGCTAATGAGTCACATGACCCCGACCAAGGAGAATCTGAGTGTGGCCACACATGCCACTTCAGGTTTGGGGGTATGTTGCTTTCATTTGAGGTGCTAGAGAACTTAGCCTGGAGCCTCAGGCATGCCGAGGAAATGCTCTCCCACAAAGCTACCCCCAGCCCACTTGAATTTTCAGAAATGAGCTATGTCAAACCTTGGTGAGAAATAGAATGGAGGGGAAATTACATGGTGTGTGTGTGTGTGTGTGTGTGTGTGTGTGTGTGTGTGTGTGTGTGTGTGTCTGTTGGAGGGAGGGGTGTTCAAATCCACCACTGTGACTGCTATTTAGGTGGCAGTGGGCAGAAGGAAGTTAAACTGAAGAGGAGTAGACGAGAGGGTGACTGGGGGACAAAGTGAGCACTGGCTGTGGGGAGGGGAACAGTGTCAGTCTCACCTCTGAGACTCAGAAAGGCAAAGGAAGTCTCTCCCCGCTAGAAGCCAAGCAGTGTAGCACACTGGTGGTAAGGAAAGGGTGGGGTGAGGACAAAGGCCTTCTCAGAAGCCCACTGTAGGTGGCCCCAGATTGGAGGACTGTGCCAGCGGGGCCCTGTCTCGCCCTGCCTCACGGAACGCCTACCCCGGTACGCTGCATCTCTAGGTGGACTCTCAGGAAGGCTCTCCCCCCCAGGTATGTGCAGCTGCAGGGGCCCGAGATGAAGCCAGACTGAAGGTCGTAGCCAAGTCAAGTGCAAACGGAAGGAGCATCATGGGACCTAGAGGAAGCAGCTATGGAAACACCAGCTAGACAGGGAGGGCCTGAGGAAGGAAAGGAAGGTGCGTTTCCGTACCTGCGTTCAGGTTCCTCGGTGTTGGGGCAGAACTCAGTGTAGAAATGCTGGAGCCTCCCTGAAGAAAAGGTTTATGTTCTCAAAGAAACTGACTCAG
This sequence comes from Rattus rattus, assembly GCF_011064425.1. Lineage (NCBI taxonomy): Eukaryota > Metazoa > Chordata > Mammalia > Rodentia > Muridae > Rattus > Rattus rattus. The sequence continues at coordinate 59,666,468 of NC_046159.1, forward strand.
GAAACAGATCTTTCTCCTGATTTGGCTTTGGCTGCCCAGAAGCCGAGGACCAGATCCACACCTCTTCTTTAAGAATTGTCTGAGTCCCTGTGATGTGAATATTTTCCCTTGATCTTTTCTCTAAAGTTGGATTTTTATTTTGAATTTTCCCATTTTAATATATGCATTTTTAAAATGTATTTTTAGTTAGTTTTTTGAAGACAGAGTGTCACTATATAGCCTTAGAATTCAGTATATATACCTGGTTGCTCTCCAACTCACAGAGAGCTGCCTGTCTCTGCTTCCTGAATGCTGGGATTAAAGGCTCCACTGGCTTAATAATATGTAATCTTTGAAGTTTTAGATCTTCCCTTGTGGAGAGCAAGAACCCCAGTGTCACGTAGGATCTCTGTGTCAAGGAGAGCACTGCGGTCTCTTTTTCTACTCAGCTGAGGACTGCGAAGGATTTGAGGATCCTGAGGATTTGACTCAGTCAGGATCACGTGTCTGCCAGGCACAGGGAGGCCTGTGTTGTTTGTCTCAGTGTGGTAGGAGCTTTCCTGGAAAAGAAGTGCTCTGGTTCAGCTGTAGGGCTCCGGGCTCCTGAGGAGTGGGATTCCCATAGAGAACAGGAATGTGGCCAAGTTGACCAAGCGGGCAGAGCCACTTGTCAGAAGCAAAGGGGAACCACCCTGGCCCCACCCCAGGAGCTGCAGGATTCCTCACTGGGCTCTGCTGTTAGAACTGTAAGGAAGTCACTTACGTGTGGTGACATACACCTGTAACCCCAGCACTTGGGTGGGGAGGCTGGAGGGTCAGGAGTTGAAGGCCAGCCTCAGCTACATTGGGAGTTTAAGGCAAACTTGGGCTGCGCATCTTAAAAAGCGAAGGAGGAGAAGGCAGTGCCAACACGTCTTAACATCACCTGTGAGGCAGACGTCTTCAGGAAGGTGCACAAGTGGGGTCCTGCTCCAGCCCTGCCTTGATGGAAATCACCTTGGAAATGTGGTACACTTTCCTGTGTCAGCGACCCAGGTCGGTCAGGTCACATCTCCAAAACCCCAAAAGCACCAGGAGCCTAAGGTTTCGTCCTTTTCTTACTGTGTGTGTACACCTGTCCGTGTGGGAGCCAGGGGGCACATGAGGTGTTTTCAGTTGCTGTCCACCTAATCATGGGGGGCGGTGAGGGGTAAGGCTGGTGTTCGCTCACATGTGTGTATATGCAAGCGTGTACGCATGTGTGTGCTCATGTGTTTGGCCCATTTCTGATGTCTGTGTCTCCCTGACAGGGTTTCTCCCTGAACATGGCCCTCACTCACCCATTCGCTTGACTGGCTTGCCAGCAACCCTGGGGATTCTCCTTCCTCTGCCTCACTGGCACTGGGATTGTTAACCCTGCCTGAATTTTTTCTGGATTCTGAGAATCTGAACTTAGCTCCTAATACTCGTGTGACAAGCAAGCACTTTACCAACTGAACCATCTCGCGCCCCCTTACAAAGTACTTGACAGGACACAGTGAGGGGATCTTAGACAAGACCAGAGGAGGCCCCTGTGGCATATGGAGGCCCAAGAGAGAGACTGCTTCTGTGTTGCAAGTTCAGTGCCCATCTCCAGAGAGAGAAAACAGATGGAGTCCTTGGCTCTAGGAAGAGACTGGAGTAAAGGGGTCTGCCAGGAGCCTAGCCTCGAGGCCACATGCCACAGCATAAGACCAATTGGTCTTTCCCAAAGCCTCTTGCTGGCCTCCTTGACTCTGCCTGGGCTTGTCTACTGTCTGGGGTCCTTCAGACCAGGCCTCAGATCTTATTGTCTAAGCCTCCCAGAGAATGCTGTCCACTTGGCAGAGCAGACAGTGTCTTCAGAGGCAGGTAGCTACCGAGCTTCCCCCTGGCCCCTTTGTCTCTTGTCCATTTTATTCCTCCTCCCTGGAATCCCAGCATGCCTTGCCACAGACCTTCGCACAGCTGCCTCCCCTACGCCCTCATTTTCTTTGAGTGCCAGTACAAATGTCAACTCACGGGCTTCCTGCCTGCCCATCGCTGTCTATCCGCTGACCCATGCTCTGAGTCACGCTGCCCCCTCTTATCTTCACATGCAGCTTGTATTTTTCTCAAGTGCCCAGGCTGTGCTCAGCAATACCCACCCTCAGAAAGAGACTTTAGGCTCAGCCCTGAGACAGGCAGGCCACAGTCTCCAGCACGTGGCCATGCGACCCAAACAATGAGAGTAAGTGAGGCTTTTACTAAAAACTCATGACTTGCTTGGCATGGTGCACACCTGGGATCCCAGAGCACAGGAGGCTGAGGCAGGAGAGTAACCAAAAGTTTGAAGACAGCTTGGGGGAAAAAAATCTAAAAGCTAATATTTAGTGTGATGCCCTGTGCATGCGTAAAGGAAGATACAGCAGGGGAGAGAACCGAGACTCTGCTGGACCTGAGGCCTTCGGTGCTCTGCCCACAAGGGTTCCACCAGCCCAGCACTGAAGGACACACGGGCCCACCAGAGAGTGGCTGTCCTTTCTCGCCTTACTGTTTTGTCTCCTGAGGCTGCAGCTCTATGCACTGTGGTTTGATTTTGCATAATTCTTTTGAGAAATTGTGTAAGTGGAGTCATTGTGTCCACTTTGTGTCTAGCTTCGTCCACTTAGCATGTGAGCTTTGTCTCTGTCACAGGTGGTTGGGGACACAATCCCTCTCACTGGTCGGAAACAGCAAAGTAGTGGAAGCCACCTAAGTGTCCCCAACTGAAGGACGGGTTAAAGGGTGAGCCTGAAAAACAGAACGTGACATAGGACTTTTGTGAAGGAAGAAGAGTAGAGCAAAGAGGCAAGGGAGGAGGGAAGGAGAGGGAGGGAGAGAGAGGGGGAGGGAGAGAGGGAGGGAGGGAGGGAGGGAGGGAAGGAGGGAAGGAGGAAGAAAAGGAGGGGAGGGAGGAAGGAAGAAGGGCGGAAGGGAGGAGAAGCAGGCAGGTTGACTGGGTGTATTGTGTTCCTATCACCAAAGCAGAAGAATCAGGAGTTAAGGCCAGCCTGGTCTGTACAGTGAGTTGTAGGACCCTATCTAGAAAGAAGGAAAGACTGACAGGCGAACAGACAGACAGACTACCATGTTTGACCTACAGAGGGTGCATGAATACGCCACTCCTCATAAGCTTATTCATTTATTTTACTTATTTTGTATCTTGAGACAAGGTCTCACTCTGATGCCCAGGCTAGCAACAGATTCACAGCTATCATCCTCCTGCCTCAGCCTCCAAATGCTAGGAACTCCTTTTTTTTTTTTTTTCCTAGTTTTCCTGCGATAAGCACATATGGCTCCTACCACTGAAAACCACTAAAAGGAATTTAAACCTCGAAAGAATTAACACAGCAACAAAAAGTAATAATTAGAGGAAAAGATTTGGAATTTGGGGGAAATACTAGGATTTTCCCCCTATGGGTTTATTTTAAAGCCAGTTATGTCTCCTCTACTTGGTAGAAATTTTTTTTCTATCTTCATAAGTTAATTAGAAACAAATGTTTCCAACCAGAGTTACCATGTATCTGAGACTTACTGGCCAAGACCTGTCTGTTGCCTAAAGCAAGCAGCCGGAATTCATGCTTCTCTGTCCCCATGTCCCCATGGATTGAAGGCTGTGGGGTCCTTGGAATCTGAGCAGCATCAATCACAGTAGCCCCTGCTGTCTTAGTTTCCCCAGTTGTGTGTGTGTGTGTGTGTGTGTGTGTGTGTGTGTGTAGGTAAAACATCTCCAGAGGTGTTTCTGTAAGAGTAGAAATATTCTCCAGCCAGCACATCCACTGATGTGATAGGGAATTCCCTCAGGAGCCACCATTGCCAGGACCTCGCCTCCTACAAACACCCTGAATGCTCTTCCAACAGTCCTCCCCACTGGCTGCCAGCCTTTCAGCCTAAACCTGGACCAGCACAGAGTCCCCATCAAACAGCCACCCCCATCAGACAGCCTCCCCATCAGACAGCCACCACCATCAGACAGCCACCACCATCAGACAGCCACCACCATCAGACAGCCACCACCATCAGACAGCCACCACCATCAGACAGCCACCACCATCAGACAGCCACCACCATCAGACAGCCACCACCATCAGACAGCCACCACCATCAGACAGCCTCCCCATCAGACAGCCACTCCCCCCACTACCCAGAAGGTTTCCTTCATCAAATAGCCTCTTTCGTCATCCTGTCTCTCCCAGCAGACTATCTGCCTAAGCAGATGGCCTCCATCAGACCTTGTCTAGCCTCCTATCCTGAGCGTCTGGACTACACAGTGGAATGGGACAGCAGTGAAGAGGAGCTGATGCTGCTCCTGCCCCTGTTTGCTTCAGTGGAGCAGGCAGCAGAGCCTTGATGGGCTCTTATCTATTGTGCCAAACGCCAGTGCCGTCTGGAAGATAAAGACACTTTCCTTCCCCTCCTGAATAAACTGGAGGCTGAGGGCAGGACCTTTGTCCCCACCCCCATCTCGGTGTTCCAGGTCCCTTCTTCATCCCCCTCCCCACCCCACACATCTTACCACTTCCTGGGTCACTTACCGCTGACATCTGCACTTATGTACCAGTTTTGTTTTTATTTATGCCAAAAAAAATTTCAATTTACCATATCCATTTTGTTTGAATATCGTCTACCTCCCTGGCCACCTGGAACATCCTCACAGGACCCAGGAGGTCCTCTACACCAGCTTCTGCCCTTCTCCAGTCACCTCTCAGTTGGTGGCAACTCTAAGGAGCCTCAGGTAAGCAGTGTGGCCCTAGCTGGTCCCCAACCCTCACACAAAGGTGGGGAGCACATGGAGCCTCACCAAGGCTTGTGTTTCCCCCCTGACCTAACTCCCCGAGGGCAGATTAAGTGAGTGACAGGTACAGTGGTCCCCTCGCAATCTGGCTGCTTGGCATCAGTGATTTGCTGGCTTCTGCCATCTCTGTCAACTACCTCAGGGTCTTTTTGGTGGCAGAGGACCAGACAGGCCAGGCCAGGCCAGGCCACTCTCTGGAGTACCGAGGCCAGCCACTCCCTGAGTACCCACTGGGGAAGAGAAGCACTTGTGCCCTTTGGTCTGGCTCCAGTTGTCTCAGAGTCCTCTGATAAGGGACCTCCGTGGGCTGGCCCTGAAGCAAGCCCTGCGCACGTGAGGCCAAGCTCCTGTCTTGTGACTGCGTTCAGAGTCTGTCACCCCACCTCAGGTTTGCTGCCAAGGGCAACCCATGCCCTGAGGCACCGAGGAAGTGAAATTAATTGCTTCTGGGTTGGTTTTTTTCACAGACCAGGGATGAGCAATCTAGAAACTCCTGTCAGTGTTTCAGAACTGAGCAACCTGGAACCTGGTTCCTCCCTGTAAGCAAACGGATCTACAAAGACGGAAACAAAAGAGTTAGAAAGACAGACCGGTGCTGGAACTTACAACACTGGGTCAGTGGAAACCCACAGTTCTGATGCATACGGAAAGAAGTTTAGAACTATACCTACACCATGGGAGGTGCTAGAACAGGGGCTCACTGCTCAGAACCACTTGCTGCTCTTGCAAAGGACCCAGGTTTGGTTCCCAGCACTTGTGACACATGACTTTTAACCAATGTAGCTCCGATACCCTCTTCTGCCTTCCTTATGCATGGGAACATACACATATGATCACATGCCCACATAAAGACCCAAATACACACAGTTAATTTTTTTCCTCATTATTTAGTCACTTTACATCCTGATCACAGACCCCACTCCCTCCTCCCCTCCCAGTCCCACCTTTACAATTCCCTCCCCCATTAACCCCTCTCTTTCTCCTCAAAGAAGGGGGTCCCCTGGGCTACCACCTCACACTGGGACATCCAGTTCCAGCAGGACTAATCACATCCTCTCCTGCTGCCCAATGAAGCAGTCCAGTTAGGGGAAGGGGATCCAATGGCAGGCAACAGAATCAGAGACGGACCCCATTCCAATTGTTACGGGACCCACATGGAGGCCAAGGTGCAGAAACCACAGCCAAACATCAGGTGCAGCTTGGAGAGTCTTGTGGAAGATTGGGGGATAGAAGTGAACAAGCTGGAGGCATCAAGGACACCACAGAAGATCCACAGAGTCAACTGACCTGGGCCCATGGGGCTCAAAGCCAAAACCAAAGAGCATGCAGGGCTGGACCTAGGCCCCCTTACACTTTTGGAGCAGATGCTGTTTTTGGTTTTTGAGTGTTTCTCTATGTAGCCCTGGCTGTCCTGGAACTCACTCTGTAGAGCAGGCTGCCCTTGAACTCCGAGATCTACCTGCCTCTGCCTCCTGAGGGCTGGGATTAAAGGTGTGCCTGGCTAATAATAATTTTTAATTCATAAATATGCCATGTTGTAGGTTGATGTCATTATGCAGGTGAAGGCAGGCATGGAATAGAACAAGACCTGTCATTGGATGAGAAGGGAGATAGGCGGGAGAAAAGTTTCAGAGAGGCTGAGGAGGCAGGAGCGAGGGGGAGAGAGGCAGCCAAGAGAACATGGCGGCAGACGTTAAGATTCCTCTCTGCACATTTACAGGTTGTTATGACTGTTCTTAAGGGATGGATGGGTACAGGATTTTGTGTTGTCTAGATGGGTAAATTATATCTTATCTGGGGGGTCAGTTTATATTCTTATCAACTGGTTGTAAGTTTATTGTGTGGATTTATTGCGGATTGAGAATTTAACATGTAAATTTGATCGTTGGCTTACAGTTTGTTGAGTCTTGATTTTTATCGGATGGCTGGAACCAGAGAGTTCGCGGCTAGCAGAGACCGGCCGGCAGGGAGAGATACTATTCTGAGATAAATTAGCGCTAGTTCCCATGGCCCGCCGGAGCCAGAACTAGCGAGAAAGTGTGACCGCCAGGGTACGCTCGGGAACCGTTCCACCGCTTTTTTATTTTTACTGCAACACGATGTGAATTAGGTATTTTTCTTTGGCTTTGACCACTGAGAAGACCTAGGTAGTTAGTGTGGAAGACAAAAAGTAACTGACCCTAGATTCTGGCTTTTGTCCTGAAAGATAAAGACTCTGGTTTTCCTTTTAATTTTTTTTTTTTTCCCGGAGCTGAGGACCGAACCCAGGGCCTTGTGCTTGCTAGGCAAGCGCTCAACCACTGAGCTAAATCCCCAATCCCTGGTTTTCCTTTTGAAGCAGCGTCTCATATGTCAAAGGCTGGCCTTGAACTCACTAACTAGCAGAGGATGATCTTGAACTTCTGACCCTCCTACCTCTACCTACTAAGTGCTAGGATTAGAGACTTACTCTGCCTGGTCCTCCGTTAGGCAGTGCTGGGGACTGAACCCAGAGCTTTGTGCGTGCTGGGCAAATTCTCTACCGTCTGAGCCACATCTCCAGGACCTTTCTTTTCCTTATTGTTTATGTATATATTCTTTTTATACTTTTTGAAGCTCTCAGGCAATTTTATTAATGTTTAAAAATCACTCCAAAGCAGGCAAAATGGTGCGTCTCAGCAGCTGGCCCGAGGGGAGAGAAGGAAAGGCTGCACTTTTGGAGTTAAGCTGTCATGGAGGTCATGCTAAGGAAAGCATGCTCTGACCAGTTAGGCTCTGCCCAGCATCTGGAAGAAAACGACCGAAGGGGAGGAGCCGGGGACAACAGCAAATGTGTGTAACTAGCACTAGGCGAGGTGGGCGAGGCCCCACACAGACGCTCATGGTAACTCTGGGACAACAACGGCCCGCTTTTCTGTTAAGAAAAAGTCTTGCTGTGTAGTCCCGGCTGGCCTCAAACTCAGAGACATCCTCCTGTCCCCGCCTCACCAGGTAGGATTATAGGTGTGTTACCACCACCCAAGAGGGTTCCAATTGCAATTGGAAGATGTCCCAAGAAGACAGAGGTCAGTTTGGAGAGAACTGACAGCCAAATTTGAAACAACCGGGACATTAAAATCAACAGTGATACCCCTAAGGCTAAGTCCAGCTCAGACAAGTGCAGCTGAGCAATAGCAATGAGTGAATCTGTCAGTGAGGAAACCCAGCGCCATCGAGGAAAGGAACTGGAAAACCCCACTGGGACGTCCTCACAGAAAGAGTGGCTCCACTTGCAGGATCGTCAAGCTGCAGTATCTACAGAGAAGCATTTACAGAGCCTCGGGTGGTCTTTATAGGGTACTGACTCATTACAGGGAAAAGTAGTCATCCGAGGGTGGAGAAACTTGGCTGACAGTACCCTGAGCAAGCAAACGAGGCAGCATCCTCAGCCCTCGGACAAGTGAGCATCTACGTCCCTGACGTGACGCCTGAAGGCACACCATCTCTCCTGGGTGTTCCCGCCAAACTCAGAACAATGAGAAAACGGTAGACTTAGCCAAGGTGAAGGCCATTCTTCAAAGGAGCCAGCCAGGGATCCTCAGACATTTCAAAGTCATGAAAACAGAGGTGACCCGAGCAAGCGATACGTTATCACCAGTGCAAAGATACGGTTATGACCTCCAAGAGAATGGTGAGGGAGGAGTGGGGAACACAGGTTCAGGTTGCCACAAAGTCCCTGTTTCGGTGTGGAAGCAGTTTCGTGAAGGTTTCTTAGTAACAGAACAAGGAAAATCATAGATCAAGAGCCTTCACATACACTGGCGGAAACCTCCGGCAGAGCAGAGGAATCGCAGCGATCGGCCTCTGATGCTGTCTGATGAAACTCTTAGCCCTTGGATTGGCAGGAAACTGGGTAAGTTAATCCATTCCAAAAGCTGTTTATCCGTTAGTCAGAGGATTTCTGTCTGACAGGGGAGAGACGAAATGGCTATTTAGTAGGCAAAACCTAGCCCAAGATAAATCTTAATTAGGCTCTGATCCTACAACATTCCAACCACCCCGAGTCACTGAAGTTGTGAGCAGTCAGTTGGCCTTTGCGGACATGGCTTCTTTTCAGGAATTCCCATTCACAAGATGAAAGGCGACCTGAAGGCTAGAGTTGCAGAGCGCTTGACTAGACGCCAAAGCTCTCAGTTTGATCCTCAGAACTGCATAAATCATACGTGGGGTGGGGTGAGGGGTAGAGGCAGGAGGACCGGAAGTTCTTGGTCTCCTTTGTGGACAGCTAGTCCAGCTAATGGACTCTGGGTTCAGTGAGAGACTCTGTGTCAAAAAATAACGTGGAGTTGATGAGATGGCTGAGCAGGTGAAGGCGCTTGCCACCAGGCTTGATGACCTAAGTTCAATTCCCAGAACCCACATGGTGGAAGCATTAACTCTGGCCACCACATGTGTGTGTACCACACACACAAACACAACATTTACTGATTTTGGTTAACTGTTATGCTTATATGGGAGAAAGTCTTTTTAAAATAAACAGGTAACAGTATTTCTGATCTGCAGTTTTCCGATGGTTCCTGTATGTGTGGGAGAATCATAAAGTTAATTCTAACTATTAACATGAGTAACAATGTGAACTTGTTTTATTGCAGCTTTTCTGTTGGCCTGAAATTATTTCAAAAGTTCTACAATACATTAAACATACACTAAATAAAAGCACTCAGCATGATCTCTGAAGTGTTGTGCTCTGACCGGCCTGGGTGTGAATAGGACCCGAGAGTCTGTGTTAGCCAAGATGCCAGGTAAGCCTGATATATGTACCTGCTGTGACTGACACACGGGCACACAATGCGCCGGTGGAATTTGTCCAGGCAGCTGCACACTGAAAGCAGGTGAGCCTCTTGTCAGTCTTCCCATGAGAGTCTGCTGTGCCAGCAAGATTCAAGCTTCTCCTCATCCCAGCACCTCCGATAGCCTCCAAATCTTAGCCTTCCCCTTCCTTCCACACTCCTTCCTACCCTGGAGCCAGTCGTGTCCAGGCCTGGACACTACCTGTAAATGAAGTGCAAATGCACCTCCCAGGGTTATGGCCAAAGCCACTGGCTTTTCTCCTTGCTTTGGACACATGGGTCCCGATCCCTGGAGAGCAGCCCTGGAGTTTTGCCCATGAAAATAAATTGGTTTTCTTGTAGGCTTCTGAGGCACTGTCTCATGCAGCCCAGGTTGAGCTCCAGATTTTGTAGCAAGGCTGGCCTTGAACTCCTTATTCTCCTGGCTCCAATTTCGGCTTGCTGTGGTTAGAGGTGGGTATCACCACACTCAGCTTATGGGATACTGGCGATTGGGCCCAGGGCCTCCTCCTGCATGTTAGGCAAACCTCTATAGCAGAGCCACAGCCTCTGCCATCAACCACATTTACTCAGTCCCACGCCTACGGAACATCTGCCTTAGTCCACGGGGGCCTCCTGCACCACGTGGGTGCTACCTTGATGTAGCTGTACTAAAGGCCCTTCCTGGGGAGGAGAAATGAGGAGGAGGTCTCCATTCCTATAGGAGAGGCACCTTGTTGACAGTTGCCAGCCCAGGTCTTCCTTACTCAAGGCCAAGGTATAGTGTCACACATTGTAGGGACACCCACAGGAATTTACCCAGCACAGGGCTCAACCCCTTTCTGGGTAAGAGAAGGGCAGGGACATTTTGAGTTAGCGTCCTAGAATTCTGGCCTGGCTACTCAATTCCTAGGTCCACTTCTCACCTCCACCCACTCTTCACCCACCCTCCTTTGACCTAGAAAGAAGCTAGTAGGATCTGAAGGACCTAGAGAAAATTAGGTCACAGGGAGGTGCCACTGGGCTTATACCCTAGGGAGAGGGCTAGACCCAGGGCAACACCAGCATTCTTCAGACCTCCAAAGAGATGAGGGGACAGGGTCTAGGTCCCCAGTGAGACCAGCCTCTGTTGTCCAGGCTTCCTGTCCTACTCAGCCATGCCCTGGGGCTAATTCCAGTTAATTCTGGGCTTGGTTGCCCAGAGTCAGGCTTTAGTGAGCCCTAGGAATTAGATCCTTAGTTAGGTTGGTACCAGGGAAGAGAGGCCAAGGAGAATGTCACTGCTGTTACGGTTGGTTCCCAAGTCCTCAGGCTTCTCAGGAAGAGGGGTGAGCCAGGTTTCCTACCTCCTACTCAGAGAGCCACAGGTGATGGAGCCGTCAGCCACTCCTTGGGCCTGGAGGACGGAGCCTGGCAGGGACACACAAGCCAGGTGTGCAGTACGGGCGTGTTTGTCCAAGTACTCAGGAGACTCAGGCAGGATCACAAATTTAATGCCCATTGGAGCTGTGGAATGAGTTCAAGGCCAGCCTAAGCAATTTAATGAGCCACTATATCGGAATCTAAGAACTTAAAAGGGAAGCGGGAGGCACAGGGCAGTAGTAGAACAGTTGTCTAGCATTGTGTGAGGCCCTAGGTTCAATTCCCAATATCGCCAAGTGAAAGAGAGGCTGCCCCAAACTCTGCCCCCAATTCCCTGCAGCCAACAGACCCTTTGCACGACTCAACTTCTGGCCTCGTGCCATCTTCCTGGGCTCCGCTTGGAAGGCACGGGCCTCATAATTCAGGATACATCTGCTCCTCTCTGGAGTTTTCAATCCACTCCCCTAAGCCTGAAGAGTTTTCAGATTCTCAGAGGAGCCAGGAAGTTGGCAGAACACCCAAGCTGGACAAGAGATGAAAGCCATCCCAGGCTTAGGAATGCCCTCCCCTCCCTCTCTTCCCCTCCCCCAAATGAGCTACCCCATGGCCAAGCTGCCCCTAGCTGCCAGAGCTCCAGACCTTCCCAGGGTCCCCCCACAGGCCCACGCCTGCCTTCTGGCCCTATTTCTACCTCTAAGCCAGGTTCCTGGGTACCAGTAAGAGCCTGCTTGTTTGGCAGAAACTTCTTGGTTCCCAAGCCAAACACCTCACAAAATAGCCTTGGTCACTTTGAGCATAAGGGACAATCTGTATGCTAACATATTGTAGATTAAATCGGAGGACTCAGAAGTGGTTAGAAAGGGATGAGAGGAACTAGAAGTTCAGATGTCTGAGGTGAGTCCACCTTTGAAAACGCAAGACCCCATTGACCTGCCTGCTTTGTTTGCCTCCCAGGCCACCCATGCAAAAAATGCTGTTTCCCTGTCCCCTCCATCTCTGTCACGACCATTGAGCACATGACATCTTTTTCCATGAACAGATCTTTATTGGTGTTTTGAAATAATTGAATCATTGACACAGGCTCCGTGAGATTCAAGGCAAGTGACAGGCGGGAGCATCCTTGTGCAGGTGGGAGGACTCGGTGGGAGGACTCCAGAGCAGCTGCCAGTCTCCTCCAAGGATCTGCATCGTGAGGGGCTTAGCCAGGATCCAGGCTCAGCTCAGCAGGCTTGGGGATGTGAAAGTGACTGGGGGCATCTAAAAAGGTCCCCAGCTCTCTCTCAAGATAGATATTCCCAACCTCCTTAGAAGCTTCTGCCAGCCTTAGAAGTCTTTGAAGACTCTGGGGGCACTGCTTTAGGCCACCAAGCTGGCTTCCCTCCCCAGACAGAGGCAAGGCAAGTCCCCTGTAGAAGGAGGGAAACTGAGAACAAGTGTAAAGACTGGCAAGGCCCCACAAAACCCCAACATCTGCTTCCCCCAACACAAGGTCTCCCTACCAATGCTGGGAACAAGGAAGGGGGTTTCTTAGTGGGAGGCCTCTGGGGCAGGAGACTCCTCCTCAATGAGCTCCAGGTCAAACTCATCCTCCAAGGAGCCCCCGACAGGAAGCAGGCGGAACTTCTTCCCCTTCAGGGTGCAGGTGCGGTGTTCGAAGTCCAGCACGGCATTGTGGTCCTGCAGCACGTCGGTACCAATAATGGCCTCCTCTGCACTTGCGTTGGCCACCAGAAAGTGGGCCTCCAACTTCAGCTTGCCCAAGACCACTTCTGTGTCCCACACACCCAAGATCTTCATCTCTGCCCCGTTGGCCACTTTGACCACATTGTCAAAGGGACGAAGGGTATCCAGGTCAGCGTCAGTGACCTCCTCCCATAAGGCTGGGTGAACCACAGACACCTGAGCCCCAGAGTCCACCAGGAACCTCACAGGCACGTGACCGATCTTCCCTTTAAGGTAGTAGCCCTTACCCATGCTGTTGGCAAACACAATCTCTTTGGGCTTATTGTGGGCTGCCCCAAGGCCCTCGAAGGACTTCAGGAGGGCTTCCTTCACAGTACTGTAATCGCCCTGGGCCTGAGAATCGAGTCCGTTGTAGACATCCAGGGCATCTCCCCTGAGGGACTCTTTCAGGAACCTCAGTTTGGTGGCATGGTCCCAGTGGTTGAGGTCATCGATGACTTCAAAGCGGTTCAGCCAAAGACTGGGAGCTACGTTAGTACCATCGAAAGGCTCTGGGACGAAGGCATGCTCCCTGCGTCCTTCCCTGCTTCTGGACCCACTGGCGGCCATCCTTCTGCTCACCTCTGGAAGTTCAGCAGTGACACAAGCCAAGTACAGAAACGCACAGAAGAGTGTGGGCGCAATCACGCTGGAGAGCGAGGGCTTTGTCGGCTGGGCCGTGTTCTTGCCCGGCCTGGACAAGTTGAAGGCAGCAGACACAATGTGTCTTGGCTGGCTGCTGGGCACAGAGGCAGAGGCAGGCTGTCTGTGTTCTGCTTGTTCTGCACGGCCTTTTTGATGCCCAGCCTGGGCCCCCAGGGCTCCTCATTCTCCTTTGTTCTAGAAGCTCCACCCCTCGCCCCGCCCTCCTGCCAGCATCTTGCCTGACTAGCACGATCAGTGCCTCACCCTCAGTATCCATCCACGGGACACCTGCCAGCCCACCTAGTGAGAAAGGCAGTCTCAGTCAGGGGATGGGGCCCTGGGACCCTCCCCAGCCACATCCCAGAATAACCCAGATGAGAATACAGGTGTGATGACATTCAGATGTTTATCATTAGTCAGAGGAAATCAGAAGCAGGTCTCTACCTGCTTCAGAAGAGGGGACCCCTTTGGCCTCACCCCATCACTGCTTGGGGCAAAGAGAAGGCATCTGCAGTCACTCATCTTTCACAGGGTGCACTGATAAGGTGACTCATATGTTCTAAATTAAGTGCGGATCCTGTAAGGTCCCTAGAGAAGAGAACACAGAGGGTTCCAGAGTCAAGAAAGCATTAAAATCTATCTGTCTCTATTACCTGTCCGTGGTCTACCTTCCTTCCCACCTAGCTATCTCTGTCTACCTGTCTGTCTCGATCGCCTATCCATCACGTATCTACCTATCATCTGTTATGTATCCCCTATCTGTATCTGTCTCCAACTTCTATCAAACATTTATCAACCTATATATGTATCAATTATCTATTTACCTGTCTCTAAGATCTGTCAATCATCTATTATCTGTCAATCATCTATCATCTGCCTATCATCTATCTATCACTCATCTACCTATCTATATCTATCTATCTGTCTATCTATGATCCATCTGCCCATCTGTAATGTCTACCCTCTAGCTCTTTATTTTGTTTTTTGAGACAAGGTCTTCCTGTGTAGCCCTGGCTAGCCTTGAACTCACAGCTATTCTGCCTCAGCCTCCCGAGTGCTGAGATCACAGAAGCGCCCCTTCGCAATCGTGGCCACAGATTGGTTCTAAGTGAGTTAGGACCCTCTCTCATATGTATCAATTTTATATAAGCACATTTTACTGTAGTCCTTTTCTCTACTGTCCACTCCTCACTCAGAGAGGCAGCCCACTGTGGGGCTAGGACTCTGTCTATGGGTCCATGAAGACCCAGAAGTGGGTAGGCATAGATCTTGAACTTCAGCGAGTGATGCCCTGAGTTCAGGATCAGACTCCAGTTCTCGGTGGGCCCCACGCCCAGCTCCTTGAGGACTGTATCCTCCCTCCGTGGCCTCCCTTCCTTCTAGAAGGTCCTCCAAGAGCTCCCACCCACGGTCCCACCTCCCCGTGTTCCAACTCTTCTCTTGCCCTCACCTCATCTGAAGAGCAGCAGAAACCCAATGGAGTTGTTCTCAGTAGAAAGGGCCTGAGAGGCCCTGGCCAGCGGAGGTGGTCATGGTGACACCTTGCCTCCTCCACTGTTGGGGTCATGGACAGTCCTGGCTGTGTCCCTGACAACCACAGAGTAAATGTGTGGGTTCTGGGGCTCAAGCTGACCTGTGCATGAGACAGGGACTGTGGAAGGGTCTCAGTTTTATGTCGCTGTTCAGATGTAATCTTTTCCAAGGAGCTCTCCACCCTGTCCTGGCATGAACACATGTTCTGAACTCTCTTACGTTTTTTCACAAGTCCTCCTGCAAAGAACCCAGGGCACACTAGCCTGGCATTCACGACTGTCTCTTGCTCCTCTAGAAACTTTATCCCGGGACACAAGGTGGGCTCTGTGGGTCACCTGTGGCTGTCGCACCTGACTGAGCGTGCCCCTACCTCTCAGTCCATCCATCCATCCCTCACTCAGCACCTCGCTGAGGCCTGTGTCCTGTCTCTGTATGGCCCCAGGGTCCCCACCACTTGAGCCCCTCAGCACCTTCCACCTGACCCAGTGAGCAAACAGAGATGCATTTGGTAAACGCCTCTCCTCACAGCTGCCTGACTGAGGTGGGGCCAGGGTGGCATGCCAGGATCCCAAGGGAGTGGAATCGATTGCTGGAAAGGTATCAGGAGAAGGTGGACCTCTGAGGCAATTGTGCAATGAACCACACATGTCCAGAGACAGGGCCTAGCCACCCACAGGACCAGGAAGCCCCTTCTGCCAGAGAGATGCGTGTGTTTGGACTTGGAGCCCGGAGAATGAGTGTAGTCCCATCATCCAGAGCTCTGCCCCTGTGGCTTCCAGGCTCATCTCGCACACCCCTGGAGGTGGGGAGGAGTGAAGATGTGGCTGAGGGAGGGGAGAGTAAAGGTGGAAAGCCACGAGACGGCCAAGACAGAACACTCAGACCACACTTCTCAACGTGCAAGTCAGATCTCCCGGCCCAGCACAGTCATAGCATGGTACAAATGAAAACAGAGATGGGGAAGAGGGGTGTAGAAGGGCTGTGGCCATGAGAGAAGGCTGCAAGAGCTGATTGCTGAAGGCTCAGGAAGTTTCTTAGTTACCTGCTAAGTGAATTCATAGCTCGAAATGGGAAGCAGTGGGGCATTAACACCACAGAAACTGGCAATGCCAATTTTGGATCCCCTCTCCTTAAAAACTGATTTACCCCTGCATGAACTCACAGCAGGCTCTAGCCCCATATCGGTCCCACCTCCAGACCTCCAAGCACTCCCCTAAGTGAACAAGACGGAGGACCCAAACTCATCAGGGAAGGTGAGAGCTATTACCTCCTGCCAGCACCCAGGACATCAAGTGTAATTATTGACCAATATAGATAGGTATTGAGGTTGGGGAGGAATGCCCTCATTAGCTCGTGAGTACCTCTGAGTGTACTCTGAAGCAGGCACACTGAACTTGACCCACGAAGAGACAGACCAGGACAATAAACAGGAAGGGCACAGGGAGCCTCCACCCTCCGCCCCCTCGTGTAGACTCTGACCCAGCTCCAGGAGTTCTCTTGGCCGTTCTCCACAGCGGAGAAGCCGACTTAACAGGAGTCCAGGACAGAGCTGCTCAGGGAACCTGAGGGCCTTGGTGGGAAGTGGAGACAGATATTCAATCCTGTTTTTATTTATGGGTTTATTAATTTGTTTTCTTTTTGAGACAGACTCTGTAGTCCAGGATGTCCTGAAACTCACTATACAGCCCAGGCTGGCCTCAAACTCACAATGGTCCCTAAGCCTAGCACCTGAGCCTCTCTAAATGGTTCCTGATAGCATCTGAGGAGACTGGTAAAGGCTGGGGAAGAGGCCTGAGCCTCCACAGCATGCAGGCAAGCAGGAATGGCAAGAAGGGAGAGAGGTGTCCTGAACAAGGAGGCAAAGCAGGTGCTTAGGGGTGGCGGTGTTCCTTTCAAGGCCTGGCCTAGGAGAGGATGCTCAGGAAAGGCCTAGCAAACCTTGGCCACACAGAACTCCTGCAGCTCCTGTCAGACTGTGACTTCGAGCTTTTCAAGGCAGCAAGGAAGGAGAGCTGGGAATAGGAAGTTGTTCTTCCCTCCGCAGAGAGGGCTGCATGAACATCACTCTAACTCGAGCTTGGTTCCCCGTCCCCACCCTGCCACCCTGAGATTTGCTATCTTTTTGCACCAGGCCCTGCAAACGATGTGGCTATTTTTGCTGCCCTTGCTCTGTTTGTCCCGTCCAATGGTGGAGCC
This sequence comes from Rattus rattus, assembly GCF_011064425.1. Taxonomy (NCBI): domain Eukaryota; kingdom Metazoa; phylum Chordata; class Mammalia; order Rodentia; family Muridae; genus Rattus; species Rattus rattus. The sequence continues at coordinate 59,683,505 of NC_046159.1, forward strand.
TTCTCTTCACACACACGTGTGTGCATGGGAGTGCACACTTCCCACTACACACATGCACCACACCATACACACATCCCGTACTCACTACAGCTCTCTGATGCAGGCTCTAAGAAGTGGCGCCTAGCACTGGAACTCAGATCTGTCCTTTCTTTCTCATGTCTCCCTCGCATTTATAGGGAGTATTAAGAGCCTTATTGGAGGCACCTGCTGTTTATTAGCCTCTGGGCACACTTGCTGCCTCAGAAAAGGAGGCAAGTCCCCACTGCAGAGGCTTACAAGCTAATGAAAACAAAATGCCAGTGTTTAACAGCTGGGGTTTGAAGAGTTTAAGACCAATGTATGCTGTAAGCCAAACCACTTAAAGCAGCCCCTTGGTCACACGCACGCTGCTTTGAAAGGAGCTGGTGTGTAAGTGGGTCATCCCGTCCCCGGCTTCTTCCTACTCCATGAGGCTAGTGACACAAGGCCCTCCATTGCACTCCATGCAGAGGACCAGGGCTTCTGTCTGCCTACTTTACCCTGCATAGCTTACCACCTAGGCTGACCCTGGGGCTCTGTCCTGGGGCGGCCATGATTACATTCGAACTGTAGGGATCAGGATATCTCCGAGTAAAACCGCCCACTGCATGGCCTACTTCCAGCTCCTGCCTGTGGCCGCAGGTCTTCAAGTTGAAAAGCAACATGAAGAGGTGATTTTTGACCCAGAACTCTAACTAGGGGCGAGGAGAGTGCTTGCCTTACATATCCAAAGCTCAGTTAACGCCCCAGTTCCAAATAAATCACACGCGGAATCACACCAGCAATTCCAGCACCTGGGCAGAGGCAGGAGGATCAGGAGACCAAGGTCATTGAATAAGAGGCCATCCAGGACTACAGGAGACCCTGACTCAACTCAGAAAGCTAGCTAGGGGTTCAGATTGGAATCCAGAGGTCCCAGCCGCCATCATCAAAAGTAAGGCATTCTGGGAATTCCAGGGCAGGTTCCTCAGTCCTGAGCCACGTGGAAACTGCCAAGCACTCACAACAGCTCTGTGCCAAAGGCAAGGTGGCTGCTGTCCGCCTTTTGGGGCCATGCCAAGCTCTTCACAGTCTCTGCTCAGTCCTCCCAATGCCAGTGAGCACTCGTTGCTCCAGTCTTCTAGAACCTCCCTTCAGGTTTGGTTGCCCTCCTCAACCGCTGCCCAGCAGCTCTGGAAATGGTCCAGCATGGCACCCTCTGCCAATCCAGCACACGGAGAGTCTGACATGCAAGGGTGAGTCACTGATCCCACAGGGTACCCAAGGGTGTGGGGAGCTGTGACTTGGGCCCTGTTGCACTCTGAGCCCCTGGATCTGACATCAGGACCACAAGTAACCAACAGGTTAATAGATACAATCTGCTGACTAACCCCTGGGAGTTCACGTTACCAAAACTGGTTCTCTCTTGCTTTTACCTATCAATCAAATATGAAGACCTCCCAGTCTCCTCCCAAGGACAGGCCCCCACACTGCGTTTCCATGTTTTTCTCCCATTATGGTTTTCCTCCAGCCTCTGCCCTCTGCCCTCTGCCCTCTGCTCTCTGCCCTCTGCCCTCTGCCCTCTGCCTTTTACCCTTCAGAATCACAAAGGTCCAAGGACTTTTCCTGGCCAACCAGTAGCACCCAGGAAAGATCTAGAAGATTGCCTCCTCCCCTCCCTTTTGTCCTGCATCTCTCCTATCCAGCTGAGATTGGGAACAAGACTGAAAAAACAGGTCCACACAACTTTGGGGACATTAAACCATTTCCTAAGAGGCCCCTGCAGCTTATAAAATACCAGGCAGTCAAGATTCACAGATTGAGAAATGTCCAGGGAAAAGTGGGCTTTCTATCAACACTAGAAGCCCCAGCTTAAGGTGAGCTGCCTCAAAGGCAGCTTTGTACTGATCCCAAATTGTCTTAATTGCTGTTATGCTAACCAGGGTGGTGAACAACAAAAGCCTCTAAGGTGCCTCACGCAGGGCCCTGTTTCTTTTGAATGCATTGCCAATCTGCAATCTTTCCCATCGCAGGAGCTAGGGTAGCCGAAGGGGCATCTTCCCTGGTGGGGCAGAGTGCTCTCCCATGGGCATCTGGCAGAATTCATGAAAATCTCCAGGTGGTTGGTGGCAAGGTTAGTGAATGTTATTGGGCACCTACTGTGTGGCTGTAAGGTCTTACTGTGTGCTTCTGACTGTAAGGTACTGTAAGGCACAGGCTGAGTCTACAGGGCAGCCAATGATGAGGTAACAGCAGGTCCGTGAGTTTATCCCACTCCATGCGTACAGAGGTTTGGCCTGCCTTCTTCTGAGGAACCCAGACCTGCCTGCCTCTAGGACATATATATGCACACACAGAGCACAGGTATGCACACACATACACAGCATACACACACACACTACATTAATTTTTTTAAAAAGCTACTTTAAAAAAGCAAGTAAGTGGACAGGGGCCCTCTACCAGATCCTGCCGACTGGCAGTGTTCCTGGTCAGCTCTCAGCAGTGTCTCAGGAGGCACCTGAGACAAACTCTGTGCTGGCTCCTGCTGGGTCTCAGGGTACCCAGAAGCCTGACCCGTCTCCTACATCTGCCACCCCAAGCTTCTCCCTACAGCTCCTATTCAGCTGTTTGTTTGGGGTCCCCTCCTGTACCCCCATTTCATGAGCCCCCAGATCCTCCCTAAATCTCTCACTCTATCCAAGCTGCTTGCCCTTGTCTACAGGACTCTCAGTCCTACATCCCAGGGATCAAGGCTGCATTCTCTTCTTTCTTTCCTGGCAACCTCACCAGGGGCCATGGCATGGTGATGTCCTACTGTGTGGTCTATGAGGTTAAAGTGCAGCCTGTGCCCACCTTGCCAGGACACAGGGTTGGATCTGCTGGGAGAGGAAGCAATAGCTCACCCAGATGCCCTGTGTGCTGGGCACAGCCTCGCCACCTTGCTGTGTCTGTCCACTCGTGCTGCTGGGTTCTGGGACCAAGGGTATCAGTGGCCTCTCCTGGTACCTGCAGCCCTTCAGCCACGGCTTCTAACCCGGTTGTCAGCTTACTGAGCGCTGGCCTTTCTGGTCCCTAGACAATTCTCCTCAGTTTCCCTGCCCCACCTGTGTGCCCATGTTCCCGCTGATGTGTCCATCCGCAGGTGTTACACTATACAGTAACCATGTTCATTTCTTCTCTCCGATGCTCCTCTGCTTTTAACAGCTTAAAAGGTCCCCTCCTCTCACAGGCATCTGGGCCACTGCTATCCCTGTCTCCCTCCACACCTCCACTTCTCTTCTATCCTAGCCCAGGCTACTCTAATGCCCACCACTGCCACTGGCTTCTCACCAAAATGCTGTCCAGAGTCATCACCCAAGGATTTAAGCCTCTATGCCCTTCTGCTCAATGTCTCCCCAAGGCTCCTTGTCCCCACAAAAGCTCTCTACTTGGACAGGACGGTTGACGATCCTAGCTCTTCCTCTATCAGCCTCCCGCACTAAATGGCTTGAGGTTCACCAAACAGGACGGCTTCCTCGGCCTTCTTCCTCTCCCCAGTCCCCCAGGCGACCATAGCCCTGCATGCAGGCAAACCCAGTGCTTTTCTTGAAAATCATGGGAAGGACTATGGGCCACCTTCCTGGCTCCCCTGCCTCCCACAGCAAATCTAGTGCTATTACCCCTACATTTCCCAGCCCAGTTCAGATCCTGTCTCAGTCAGAGTGCTCAGGATTGTAGCTGGGCTCCCTCCACAATCACTGACTGACCTGGTCCTGTGTGACCCTCTTGGCTTCCAAAGCAAGAGCTACAGCTATCCAAGGGCTTTGAGCCACAGCCAGGCACTGCTGGCTGGCTGTAATGAAGTTCTGCATTCAAAGGGTTTTCTATGACCTAGTCAGGTGTGATGGCTTCTTCCCAGAATCCCCATACGTGGGCGGTTGAGACCGAAGGATTGCCATGCAATTGAGACCAACCTGAGTTATGTAGTGAGTGATTTCCAGGGAAGCTCGAGCTATAGAGTAAGGCTCTGGAGGCAGGGTGTGGAGGTAGTTGAAGAGATGACTCCTAAGGCAGAGAGCTTGATTTACAAACATAGGGACTCAGATTTAATCTGAAAACCCAGATAAGAATCTGGTGGGTGGGTGGGCTGTGTGTAATCCCAGCACTGCACTAGCAGAGGTAAAGCCCATCCCCCAGTGTTCACTGGCCAGCCGGTCCAGTCTGGTCTGCAAGCTCCTGGATAGCAAGAAATTATGTCTCAAGAAACAACTGGACAGTGCTTGAGAGTGTGTACTGATCTGTGTCCTGCAGAGTCCTGGAATTCAGTTCAGTTCCCATTCGGGATGGTTCACAACTGCCTAAAACGTCTTAACTCCACCTTAAGGGGCTCCAATGCTCTTCTGGGATCCATGGGGCACCTGTATGTGAATGCACACACACACACACACACACACACACACACACACACACACACACACAATTATATATGTATATGTAATGTATAGGCAATGTATATGTATATGTAATGTATATATGTGTGTGTATGTGTGTGTGTATATATACATATACATATACACATACACATACACATACACATATATATATACATACATATATATATATATATATATATATATATATATATATGAATGGCTCCTAAGTAAGGATACCTGAAGTTGGCCTCTGGCTTCCCTACACACACACATGCCACACAGGCACACACAGAGGAACTTGAATACACATATGCCAAAGCTAAGACATACATCTTGCCTAAAACAAACATTGGTTCCTGAATTATAGAAACCTGTGTCCTGATAGCTTTCGTTTGGCCTTTTCAAATCCTAGTAATGACACCTGAGATGGCCTCCAGTGGGTCCCCACCAGTTTGAAGAGCTGCCCAAGCCAGCTGTGGGGGAACAGTTGGGTTCCATGACACAGGCTAGTACTTGTTCTAAGGGGCAGGGCAGTAATGTAAATCCTTAACCTGTCACCTACTTTACTTCTGAAACATGCAATAAGGGCGAAGTGTTACAAAACAAAGCAACGATGTATAAATAATGCATGCACCGTTGGTTACAAATTCACCGAGCACTGCTGCTGTGGTCAGAACCTCAGATGACAGGAAGTAGGTGGCAGGTGGAGCCTGAGACTTGGGGTGGCTTTGTCACTGTTTTCAATGCCCACAAACTTCGACATGTGACCATGTTTGTCCACCGACCGTGTATCATCAGCCAGGGCTTTGCTGCACCTGTGCAGTCTGCCTGCTTGACGCTGCCAGGCACCAAAGTTCAAATCCTGACTCTGCTGGTTGCCTTTACGGTCCTAAGTGACTGATGCTTGATTTTACTAACCCTTGGGCTCTATCCATCATGGGTCCAGGGTTAGCGAAGAAGTCCCAGTCTAGATGCGTCCTTTGGCTCTGGTTCCGCTGTCCACTGTGGTTCTTGTGCAAACAGCATTTCTTCACCCTCCTTGTCCCCACCTGCCTCCTGCTGGCCCTCAACAGCTGCTCAGACAAACCTTCCTCCTCAGCTCCTCATTTCTGGCTTTCAAAAAACGTCTTTATCCAACTTAACAGAGAAGGTGGGAGCTGGGTCCGGTTGCCTGCCTTCCCCAACCATCCCTTCTCCCAACTCCTCCCCTCCCCCACCACCTCAGTCTCTGAGCCAGTTCAGGGTGCTGTCTCCACCAGAACCTCACTTACAGGCCTCCTTTCTCCTGCAGAGCCCTCAGGGTGAAGCCTGTTGTCTCTACTTGGCCCAAGATGTCTGCCAGTGGTGCTCTGGAAATGTTAAGGGGCTTTATGCGTGCACACACACACACACACACACACACACACACACACACACACAGTTTTACCGAACAGAGGATGATTAAAAGTTTACAAATGACAATAAAATATAACCAAAACTTTTTTTTTGAGACAAGCTATACAGCTCAAACTGGCTTCAAACAATCTTCCAGCCTCTGTCAATTGAATGCTTTCACTGATTTAAAAACAAACATATTTATCTAATGCACTGCGTGCCGAAGGAACTTGTAGGTGTCTTTTCTCTCCTACCATGTGGTTCTCAGAGATCAAACTTTGGTCGCTTCCAAAACTGGGTTTGCAGGTATTGGCCACGCCCACCCAGCGTTTAGCTGTGGTCTGGGGACCCAAACCCTGGTCTTGATGCTGGCACCACAAGCACCGAGCCATCTCTCCAGAGCTCCCCAGAACCCCCTACCCCCGTCTCTCGCCTTGGGTTTTAGACACGTTCTCGTTCTGTAGCCCAGGTCAGATTACGCCCACTGTGCAGCCCAAGCTGGCTTTAAACCGCTGATCTTCCACTCCAAGCATCAGGAGGACAGACCCGCACCACAGTGGTGACCTTAAAGTGTTGCATAGCTCTTCTCTGGGTTCCTGGAGAAGGGGTTTCAGTGCCCACCACCCGGAGCCAAGGCCAGAAACAAGAGCAGGAACCTCCTGCTGCCTCACACCTCCTGGTGGCTTCAAGCTGTGTAAAGCATCTCTGGGGTCTGTCCCTGCTTTCTGTGCTCCGGCAAGCAAGTCCCCCTTGACTCTGACAGGCAGCTCCTCCCTCCCCCCACTCTCCCCTCCTCCATCTGGTCCTGCACCTTCTCGTGGCTTCTGTGCACTCCAGTCCAGCCCTGCTCTGGGCAAAGCCCCGTGGTCACAGTTTCTAGTCTCTCATCTTGACTCTCCGGATCCATGTCTGCTGCTCCCCCTTCAGCCTCTGCTTCTTCAGCAGAACTGAGATGGACTGGGGTCCTTTAACAAGTCCCCACCTTGAGTGGAGTTCACAAAGCAGGCCAGGCCCCTCCTGTCAACCTCCATCTTCTCAGCATCCCTGCCTCCTCTCTCCCTTCAACCCTTTTGTATCAGATGTCAGGGCAGCAGAGGCAGGGTGGGTGACTTTTCGGATAGTGAGCAGCATGGTGGCTCTCCCAAGTGGCTTCTCTGCTACTGCCCTAGAAGGTTCTCTGTGCAAGGCAAGCAGAGAGATCCGTGTGTCTACTACAGAGCCAGTGTCCTGCCAGCACCCTCTTGGCACCTTGGGCATTTGCTAGAAGTGAGGTTCGAAGAGGTGGACAGAGATTGGGAGGAAGGCTTGGGGAGTGCTAAGGAAAAGCAGGCCCACCAGCCTTTGGATTGGCTGTGACTGTGGGAGGACTGAGTCTGAGGAAGGGAGAGGGTGTGGGTACAACCCTCAGTGAGAAGTCAGGGTCGCAAGGCTCAAGGAAGATGCTAGCTGAGGGGTTAGCCCCCCTGGTCAGGGGGCTGGAGAGATGGCTCAGCAGTTAAGACCACTGGCTGCTCTCCCAGAGGACCTGGGTTTGAGTCTCAGCACCACATGGTGGCTCACGAAAAGGCCATAACTCTGATCCCAGGGGACCTGACACCCTCTTCTGGCCTGTACAAGCACTGTACACACCTGGTATAGAGGCCTAATTAAAAATAAAGAAAAATATTGAAGGAGGGAGAGAACAAGAGACAGAGAGAGACTGGTCAGAATGCAACAGGATGAGGAGCTGGGAGGTTGAATGGCGAGCTGACTGAGGCCTTGAAGAACTGGCAAGGGCATCAACAGTCAGGCAGAAAGTGAGGATTCTGGGGTTGCTTTGGAGCAGAGAGGGGACATTTCTGATGAGAAGATGAGGTTGAATGGCTGAGGAGTTCCTGAGTGTGTGGGGCAAGGAGCCATAAGGCCAGGCTGTTTCCAGGCTGATCATGGACTTGGCATTGCATACTGAGGGGAGCAGACATGGCCTTGGTCACATCCTGGCAGCTCTGAAGGCCATAGCACAGGTCCTGCTATGGATGTCACAATGAGTGCACATGAATTTGTTGAGACTTTGCCACCAGCATCCCTCCATGGGACCGAACCCAAGCCCAGTTTCTTCCCATTGGTGCCATAGTTTCACTGGGAAGACATGGCCTCCCTGAACTTCAAGGGGAAGGGGATAGGGAAGTCAGGAATAAGGTTGACTTTCTCATGAGCAGAAAGCACTTATTCAACATCCACCCCACCCTGGTCCGATGCTCAGTGCGTTGTCCTTGGTTTCTAATTTGCTTTGGCCAAACTGGAGTTCATGGCCTTAGGTTGACAGGCCCAGCTTGAAGGCCACACATCTCAGGGGGAAAGAGGGTACACCTGTCCTTTCTCAAGAGTCACAGGAAGTTGCCAAAGTGTCCAAAAGAAGAACCTTATACTTACCGTCCTCCCTGATAGCTGTCCCCACCCCTACCCCACACCCCAACCTGTTGCCTCACAAAAGGTCAAAACAGGAAAGATAGAATCCATCCCACTCACAGTTCCAAAGGAAACAGTGTCAAAGATGTGACCTATGAAGCCTTGTCCCTCCCGCCCTGCCTCTCATCAACAGTGTGACCCCAGAGACTTTAAGTAATTACTTATTCTTAACAATGGTTTTTATTTTATTATGGTCACTTCATGTATATGGATGTGTCGCCTGCATGTAAGCCTGTGTACCATGTGTCTGCTTGGTGCCCAAAGAGGTCAGCAGAGGTGTTGGAGTCCCTGGCACTGGAACTGTGGATGTAAACCTCTATGTAGGTGCTGGGAATTGAACTCAGGTCCTCTGCAAGAGCAGCAGTGCCCTTAACCACAGAGACATCTCTCCAGACGCCCTAAATGATTATTTTTAAAATGTTCTGAGACACATGAATGAGTGGATAGGTGCGTGGCATTGACTTTGAGTTGCAAGCTTTCAAAATATGTCACTGTGGGTTCCTGTCCCTCAGAGACCCACACTACCACAGACAGGGCAGGCAAGTACTTGAGAACACGGCACTACAGGTCCCGTTCCCACACTGCTCCATTGAGCACCACTCAAAGCCCAGCGTCTAATACAGATTAGAAACCTGTGTGAGGCAGCCTAAGCATAGAACACACCAGATACGCACATGCGCTGCAGAAACCCACACTGGACACAAATGTTGGAATTCAACTTTGCTAAACATTTTTATTTTTACTTTTATTGATTTTTTTTTGAAACACCCATGTACCCCAGATGAGCCTCAGACACACTACTGTAGCACAGGATGACCCTGATGTCTAATCCTCCTACCTCCACACCTTTAGTGCTAGGATTATAGGTGTAAACCACCTCACCCAGTTTTGCAATGTCGGGGATGTAACTCGGAGCTTCATGTATGCTAGGACTCAACAACTCGGCCACATCCTTGCTGCCTCAATGTCTTTTTCCCACCTCGGTTTTGGAAATCCCCAGTGTCTCAAAAATCACAATCCCCAGACAAGCAGGCATAGGTAAACACGGGGCTAGCCTTGGCCACAAGCCTCATGGGTGGGAAATCACCAGCAAGGGGAACTCTCCCCACTCAGGTCCTGCAATCTTGGCAGGTTCAACTCCTGCTCCCCTGCGTAAGCCAGATTGTGTAAGATAGCAGCTGCTTTAAGACTTCGAGTCAAGACCCCTCCCCTGAGCACTCTGTGACCTTGGATGAGGTCCTTCCACTTTCTGAGTTGCCAGGCCTCCATTTGAAACCATGGGTAGGCTTTAATCATCTATGCCATGAGTTTCTATTCTCTCTCAGTGCCAGCCCCACGTCACCTGGAAGTGTTTCACAGAACAGATAGGGAAAACAAAAACAAAACAACAACAACAAAAAAACAGCTCAACTCCCCAGGTGTTCAGGCTGAAATGTGGATAAATTAGCCATCACTTCTCATTGGTTCCTGGGGAGAGCCTGGTAGGAGCCATCTTCAGAGGGTCAGGGGTCTTAGCGATTCTCTTTCCAATGTTTGGTCCCTGGGATGAAGGAGAAAAGAGTGGCGGTTAGAATCAGGAGTGACTCTTGCACAGGGCAGCTTGTCGGTACCGTCCAGAGACTGTGCCGATCCATCCTTCACATTGAGAACCCCAGAAGTGCGTTCTTGCCCTTGCATGGTGCCTGAAGAGTGTGGCTATGGACACGCCTAGACCAGACCCCGAGTGAGTATGAACTCACCCAGAAGGGCCCTATCCAGGAGGGGAGGACTGTCCAGGAAGGCCATGTGCATGGGGGACACTGTTCAGGGGGCCTGCTGGGAACTCTGGTGTCTTCTTTGGGTCAACTCAACTGGGCAGGTGCACATCCTCAGCCACAGTCCTCTGCAGGGTAGTAAGCTGGAAAGACCTCCACAGTCTGAGAGAGGCGTGCTGCAGCCCACACACAAGCTTCCTGTGGAAGGCCATGCAGCCATAGTCTTTCTGCCTCAGTGGGACATGGCAGGGGGACACAAAATACAAGTTTACTCAGGCAGCGCCTAGTAAACCCATTCTATAAGGGCTGTTTCTTCTGTGACTCCTGGGGTACAGACCCAAAGGGCTCTAGAACCTATCCTGGGTCCTATCAGGCCTGCTCCTCACTGACCACAGGCAGATGAGCATTCTCCCTACAGTTCTAGGGGAAGAAGCTAAGACAGCACCAGGGACACCTGGCCAGACCCAGAGCTGTCAGGATGCTACTAGAAAGCTGCAGAAACCTTCCCAATTATTCCAACAGGCCACAGTAAAAACCATCTGCAACAAGGCTCCAGGCAGACGGCTGCCAGAAAAGGCCACGATGACCAAAACCATGCTCACAGTGGCCTGGGACTGTTAGAGGAGCCCACCCCTCACCCCTGTGGAAAGAGGGTCTGTGACTAGGGCTCCTGGTCAGCGTGGAGGTCACATGGCAGTTTTAGGGTGGTCAGAACACAGGCTCTGCCTCTCTGTGGCCTCTCTGCAGGACTAGATTGCTTCAGGGCTTTCCCCCATATTGAGGTGCTTGTCTTCTGTCCTGTGCCCAGGTCCCCTGCCAAGGGGATGCTTGAACTTCAGGAAGTGCCACCTCTCCTTCCTTCATTTTCCTGGAGCTGAGTTTTGATCCTGCTGCTCGTGGGGAAGAGATGAGGGAGGGGAGAGGAGAAAGAATGGGGAGGGGGGCCAACTTTCATTTGGAGGGGATCTCCAAAGGCTGGACAAGTCCTGCGGTCAGGGAGGTGGAGTCAGAGTCTGAACCTGAGACAGCAACCTCATGGGTTCAGGGGGACCCTTGTGGGGTCGGATCCAATCATAGTCACATGGGGTCTGCTCTTCATCAGACAAGCAAGAAACTAATGTGAGGGCTGAAGTCTGTCCAGGAGGTTCTAGCCACCCTAGGGGACAAACCTAAGACATGTTGTTCTCAGAAGGCCAAGCTCAGTGCCATTTACAACTGTTTACAACAGTGTCTGCTGTCAGCCCAGGTTGTCACAAAGTGCCACTGCCACCCTTCTAGTCCCTGCACAGGTCCTGTTGAACAGATGGAGACATGAGAGCTCAAAAGGCGGGGTGCTGAAGCCTGCGAGACCCTACCTGAGTGACTCAGTACACAGTCACAACCAGGGGTGCCCACGTGACTGGTTGTATGTCAATAAGAATGCAAGGTAAAGATCTAGACAATAACAAAATCATGCCAGGTGACTGGGGAATCAAAACTCAAGAAAAGAGGCTAGCCACTGAATGGGAAGAAAATTATGACCAGCTATTAAGAGTTGCCTAACTGGGCTGGGCCTCGGCCTGCATTTTTACAGAATGCTAGCCCAGGCCTGGGTTCCAGTCCCTGTACTGCATAATCTGGGTATGTTGGTGCACCTCTGTAATCCCGACCTATAGGATATAGAAACAGGAGAGTCAGAAGGTCAAGCTCTTGGCTACATAGGGAATTTGGGACTACGGGGGCTACATGAGACACTACTATAAATAAAAAGTTGCCTGAGAAAGCCTGGAGTTGCTGCTGCTGTTGTTTATCCCATTGTCAGAGTCCTCCAAACACTGTTACTGGAAACGTAAGTCAGAGCAACTGGGGCGGGGGTATAGCCCAGCAGAGAGCATCCACCCTATCCCCAGCCCCACCCCAGCCCTCCACACTCCAAGAAAAAAATAAACAAAACCCCACACTTAAGCACAGTTAGCCCATATATGCACTCATTCATAGAGACGTGTCCTGAGTGTACAAAGACAAATGTCCACGCCCTAAATACAATATGAGGTCCCAAACCGGCTCCCCGGGCAAGAGACTGACATTTGTGGAAGAGTTAATGAAGCTCTCAAATCAAGCCTGGCATTTCATCCTCAGAACAGGGCAGCTTAACTGTTGGATCAGACAGGTGTGCCTGGGTTAGGAAAGACTGCCTTTAGAGGTATCAGGAAGTGGCGTGTGGGCACCCTCCCCACCGTCCTCACTACTTCCCTGTAGATCTGCTTATTTCAAAATAAAAGATTTCTTTAAAAGAAAAAGAAAACTTTTACTCTTTTACTCTGAATTTCCCTTCTAAGAGTTTTATGTCAAAACTTATCAGAGCCTAAGATAGCCTTCAAGGAAAAAGTAATAGTGGTGGTAATAATAATAATAATAATAATAATAATAATAATAATAATAATGAGGAGGAGGAGGAGGAGGCTGGGTTGTCAGAAGAGCAGGATACACTGCAGGCTTGCGGCCATGCCAGGCTATAGAGTGAGGCCTGAGTCAAACAACAAGATGCAAAGGAATGATCTAGATATTCAAATGCAGCAGGCTTACTGGCTACGGCACCCTGGAGCAGGACTGAGACAGTGTGGCCAGGAAGAACCACATATAAAGTGTTTATAGCTGAGAAAAGGCTTCCAACAGAAAGCAAGAAAAGCTACCCAGGACAGCTCAGCCCGTTCAGCTGAGCCTGAGGAAAGGTCAATGCACCAAGGTCACCCGCTACCCTCTTACTTTTGCCTGAATGTATTTATATGCATTATGGGTTTCTACAACAAATGGGGGTATGTTTATCAGGACGAAGGATTAGAAATTCCCTGCACATGTTAGTTCCTCAAAAAGCAGTTCATAAGGTTACCATATGACCCAGCAATTTCACTACTCAATGTCCATCCAAGAAGTGAAAACTCACTCCCAAAACATAAGAGCAAATGCACGCTCATGGGAACCTTACTCTTTCTCAGATGTACTTGTGTGGGGGGTGTATATATGCGCGGGCCTTCTGCAGAACACGCGGACAACTTTACAAACAACTTTAAAGTTTCCTTGCAACTTTATGTGTGTTCCGGAAATCAAACTCAGCTTGCAAGGCATGTGAAGCTGGCACCTCACCATCTTGTTGGCCAGAAACACCATCAGTGATTGCCGAAGACTACCCAACAGAGTAATCAGATGGAGGACAGAGTAATCCGATGGAGGAATACTAGGCAGCTTGGTACAGGTTACAACATGGCTGGACCTTGAAGAGGTTAAGACACCAGGCCCGAAGGCTGCACACTGTGTGATCATTTTTATACAAAATGTCCAGGATGGGCAAATCCAGGAAGATAGAAAATTGATTCCTGGTTGACAGAGGCTAAGCCAGAGTGACTGGTGATAGGTTTAAATGGGGTTTTCTTGGGTGAGGAAGATGTTCTGTGATAAATAGTAGAAGCCAGGCAGTACTCAAGAGGCAGAGGCAAGTAGGCCTCTTTGAGGCCAGCTTTATCTACATAGGGAGTTCTGGGACAGCCAGGACTACACAGAGACCCTGTCTCAAAAACAAAACAAAACAAAACAAAAACAAAGAGAGTGATGGTCACACCACTCTGTGAATATATTTTTAAAAAACACACAGAAAAAGACAAACAGTAAAAACAGTGTCGTCACACTGCAACCAATAAAAACAACACTGAATTGAACACTTAAAAGGGCTGGCAAGATGGCTCAAAAAGCATCCACAGCCGAGCCTGGTGGCCTGAGTTCATATCCCAAGACACAAAGAAAAGTAGGAGAAAACTGGCTTCTGCAAGCTGTCTTCTGGCCTCTAAAGGAGAGCACTGTGGAGGGGAGCACTGAGGAGGGGAGCACTGTGGAGGGGAGCACTGAGGAGGGGAGCACTGAGGAGGGGAGCACTGTGGAGGGGAGCACTGTGGAGGGGAGCACTGAGGAGGGGAGCACTGAGGAGGGAGCACCGATGGGAGGGGGCACTGAGGGGGGAGAGCACTGTGGGGGAGCACTGAGGAGGGGAGCACTGGAGGGAGCACTGGGGAGGGGAGCACTGCAGGGGGGTACTGAGGGGGAGCACTGGAAGAGGAGCACTGGGAGGGGAGCACTGAGGAGGGAGCACTGTGGAGGGGAGCACTGAGGAGGGGAGCACTGAGGAGGGGAGCACTGAAGAGGGAGCACTGCGGAGGGGAGCACTGAGGAGGGGAGCACTGTGGAGGGGAGCACTGTGGAGGGGAGCACTGAGGAGGGGAGCACTGCGGAGGGGAGCACTGTGGAGGGGAGTACTGGGGAGAGGAGCACTGTGGAGAACATTGTGGAATAAGCAGTATTTAGGAGAGCACTGTAAAGAAGAGCACTGTGGAGGGGAGCACTGGGGAGGGGAGTACTAGGGGAAGAGTATTTTGTGAGGGCAAACTATGGAGGGCAGCACTGTGCAAGCAAACACCCTGAAGAAAATCACCACAGCAGATGTGAAACCGTCTACAAACAATAAACAGCAGAGGTGCCTCTCATAAAAAATACATTTTTCTTCTTTATAAACGACGCTCAAACCTACACTCTTTACGGGGACCTGAGAGGACAGTATTCTTCTGAAAGGACATGGGAACAGAACAGGCTAGCAGACACAGCCGGGCCCAACCTGCGCCATACTTCCTCGGCCTAGTGGGGTTGCTGGTCTTGGCTCTTGTTTCTGACTACTCTGTGTCCCTGTAGCTCTGCCCCATACCCAAGGCTCAACAGCTCACCTGGCAGCACACCCGCTACCAGATTTGGCCAGGAGTAAAATGTAAAGAGCTTGGAAACGGGAAAGTGGGAGGAGCAAGTGGAGTTTTAAGACTGAGGGTGAGTGGGTGCTTGGGACTCGGAATAGCAGGCCTTTAAATACAGGGACCGCCCTCCTGGCCAGGCCACCTGCGAGAGAGCGTGTTTATGGAACACTGAGGAATGTGAGGAGGTGGAGGAAGTGAGAATTACACAGTTCAGTGCCTGCCAGCCAACCAGCTGGGCAAACCAGCACCCAGGGTGCCAAGTACTGGTCAGGTCACCCTGTGGCTGCTCCTCCCCTCCTGGATCCATGCCTCAGTTTCTGCAAGGAGCTCCACTCTATGAGGTCCTGGCTGGACAGTCAGCCCAGGCCATAAACCAGCCACAGACTGGAGATGGGACCTACGGGTCACACAGCAGGTCCCCAGCAGCCCAGGTCCTTCAAGCTCCAGGTGCCCCTCTCCTGGTGCTCCTTGAGACTTTCAACTGGGAGCCTTAGGTGGCCTCTAATAAATGCCCCTTCTTTGTCTCAAAACTGATCCAGGGACCCAAAACATGATGGCACAGTCGTTCTCATTGTCTCTGGAGTGAGTACCCACCACATAAGAGGCACAATATCCATTTATCTCCCCACCAAGGGAGGAGCTCTTGCCAGATTGGACATCACAGTCAGAAGAAACTGGGTCGGGTCCATTTTGATCTGGCTATCAGAGATCAAGGGCAGAAAAACTAGTTAGCAAATAGCCCTGGTTTCTGGCTGAGGGTGGTCAGGTAAAACTATTTGTTTTGTCTTTTGGTTTGCCTGTTTGTGTGTGATTTGTTTTTGTTATTCATTCATTCATTCATTCATTCATTCACTCACTCCCTTTGCGTGTGAATGTGCCTATCATACAGAAACAAGACAGCACCTTCCGGAGTCTGTTCTCTCCGCATCTGTCCAAGGATCAAACTCAAGCCATTAGGCTTGGCAGCCTCTACCCACGGATTCATTTCTGTGGCCTTTTATTGTTTTTACCTGTTTGCCTGAGCAGGAGTCTTGCTATGTAGCCCTGACTAGCCTGTAACTCGATGTGGGGATGAGGTTGGCCTCAAGCTTGCTTGTGTCCTCCAACCTGCTTATAGCCAGGTCACAGGTATGTGCCACCACACAGGCCCCTTTGTGTCTGGTTACCCAAGCCCTCCCCCCTTTGCTGAACCACTTTCAATGTGACCCCTGATGACACTTGTGGGGAGATGGGACCCCTCACTTGTGGGTCCCATCTTGATTCTACTAGGTACGAGATACCTAGTAGAATCAAGCTTTTACATTCTTTTGTTTCTCAAAAGAACTCGAATCGAGCCTAGGCTAGGAAATATTCCAGGGTGACCCTCTGGCAGCCCCATCAGTTGACTGACCCATCAACCCTGTAATGTCCAGGTCTGAGCAGGGCTGAGGTGTGGAAGTGTCAAGAAAGAGGAAAATCCAGTTGCTACCCAAGTCTGTATAAAGCCCAGCCCCACTCAGCCAGGGCCAAAGGCCAAGGGATGGCTACAGGGTCTGTCCTCTGAGAGGAAGAGCCTGAAGAACGGGGAGGCCATTGCTACCCTATATCACAGGTTGTGGCCTGGGTGTGGTATGTCAGTCACTAACCACAGGTTGCTGAAGGACATACGTGTGTGTAAGCACCTCTGCGTGTTATGCAACGACAGTGGGCAGATATTTGGACACATTTGAAGAGGAAGTTGGGGTAGCCACAGGCTGAAGAGATGGTTCTGGGTAAAGGCTTGTGCCATGGGACCTGATGGCCTGAGATGGAGCCCCAGGGCCCACATGGTAGGAGGAGCAAACAGCCAAGCCTGGGGTCTAAACTCGCCTTTAGTCTCCATACTCACGTTCTGTGTACTCAAGACACAGAGACAGGCAGAGCTCTGTGAGTTCAAGGTCAGCCTGGTCTACATAGCAAGTTTCAAGACAGTCCAAACTACAGAGACTCTGTCTTAGAGGGTGAGGACTAACTCTGATAAGTTGTCCTTTGACCTCTACATGTGGACCACTGCACACACACACACATGCACACACACACACACACACACACACACACACACACACACACTAATAAATGTATTAAATTCTTATAGACCATGTGTCAGGCTGTGTGTGCTTTTATGCCAGTGAGCGTGTGTGTGTGTGTGTGGGGTTTATGTACAAGTGGTGTGTGTGTGTGTGTGTGTGTGTGTGTGTGTGTGTGTGTGTGTGTATGTTTGTATAAGAGGACAACTTAGAAAAGAAACTTGTCAGCCTAGAGCCTGAAACCAAGGGGTCTACCAGATGTTTGACTAGAACACAGATGTCCCTACACCCTGGAGAAAGCCATCAAGGAGTCTAATTTGGATCTCAATCAAAGTGTGAAGGCTTTGTGCCCCAAGTGGCCTCGTGGTTCGGCTACCGCTAGCCAGTTCACTCTGTCACCCATGCTGTGTGCTACAGGGCTGCTTGGCCACAGGATAAATCTCCTCCTCAGCAGCCCACGCCCACACCCACGGGTGAGGAGGAGGCACTGTGGTCTCTGTCCCTCTCCAGAAAGTCCCAAGTGCATTTGACCAGAATCTGTTGCCTGTGGCCTGCTGCCTAAGAAAGTTCAAAGTTCAAAGTGCCCAGATCAACACGCTCACGGGGTAGCTACAGAGTTTCCTTAAATTGGGTCTTTCTGACCCCAGCCCAGGCCCTCATCCATTCAGAGGGCCATAGGCAATGTTGACAGCTATCACTCGCCACTCCACACTGGGGAATCAGGCCCTGAAGGTCCAGGGTGTGAGGACCAGCAGACACTGGAGAGCCCTCAGTTGCTACTGGTCGTCTTTGGGTCTGTCTGGTGTCACCTATCAGGCCCCGCTTGTGTTCCTCTCTGGAAAGGTTCTGGTCTGAGGAGGATCTCCACTAGCACAAGGTCCATCCTTGCTCCTGGCAGGCTGCTGGCCACACTGGGCTGGTTTTTGTGGAAAAGAGTGAGGTTTGGGGCCCTGGGATCAGGGTAGAAGCCTGTTGAAACTGTGGGTCAGCCAGGGAGCTGGACCCCTGGAGTGAGGGAAGAAGGAAGGAAAGGCATCGAATGCTTGCCAGAGGAGGGCGGGCCTAGGCAGAGGAACAGAGCTGTGAGCTTGCTAAGAATCAGGGTTGAGTGAAGACAGCCTCAGTGTGCATGAGAAATCACAAAGCCCCTGGGCCAACCTATGCCCTCTCCCCAGGGCTGAAGTTGAGGGGTGTCCCGAAGCATCCGGTCCTGAGCCCCTTCTGTCTCCCTTTCCTAAGTCCCTACCAGGTTTAAATAGCCAAACTGTGGGGCCATCGAGAACGGGGAGGGCTTTCCCAGCCTCACAGCTCCCCTGCTTCCTGTTCCTCGTAATCTCTCAGCTCATGCCACTTCCTAGATGCTGTAAAGATCACCACACACCCACCCTGCTTAAGACCCTCACTGTCCTCAGGTTAGTCCCTCTTCACCTCAGATGAACCCATGCCATGTCCACAGTAAGGGGTCTCTGGGCTTCCTTGTAAGGTGGCAGGCTCCCTGCAGAGAGGATTCTCTACACGTGGGTCTTAACAGTGTGTAGAGGTTTAGTAATATTTCTCCCTAAGCAGTGGCTGGCCCGATGCATGTGGGTAAATTATCACACTAAAGCAAAGTCCACCCATGATATGTGCCCCTGTTTCTTTGGTATTTGGGGAGCTGGTGAGGTGTCTTTGTGGGTAAAGGCTTTGCTGTCAAGCCTGATAACCTGAGTTCAATTCCTAGAACTTGCACGGTAGGAAAGAACCAACTTCTGCAAGATATCCTCCAACACTCCACACACACACACACACACACACACACACACACACACACACACACATTTGTACACACATGCACAAATGAATGAATGTTAAAAAGAAAAAAAAAACCTGAAGATATGGCTCAGTGTCGGATGCTTGCTTGACATGTGCAAGACCCTGGGTTCAATCCCTAGCACCACGTGAATTGGGTGTAATGACTCATGTCTATAAATCCAACATATCATGTTCAAGACCAGCCTGAGCTACTTGAGACTGTATCTCGTGTGTGTGTCTGTGTGTGTGTGTGTGTGTGTGTGTGTGTGT
The DNA here is from genome assembly GCF_011064425.1 of Rattus rattus. NCBI lineage: Eukaryota > Metazoa > Chordata > Mammalia > Rodentia > Muridae > Rattus > Rattus rattus. The sequence continues at coordinate 59,702,365 of NC_046159.1, forward strand.
GTGTGTGTGTGTGTGTGTGTGTGTGTGTGTATGTGTGTGTGTATGTGTGTGTGTGTCTGTGTGTCTGTGTGTGTGTGTGTGTGTGTGTGTGTGCCTGTGTGTGTCTGTGTGTGTGCTGTGTGTGTGTGTGTGTGTGTGTGTCTGTGTGTGTGTGCGTGTGTCTGTGTGTGTGTGTGTGTCTGTGTGTGTCTCTGTGTGTATGTGTCTCTGTGTGTGTGTCTGTGTGTGTGTCTCTGTGTGTGTGTCTGTGTGTATGTGTCTGTGTGTGTATGTGTCTCTGTGTGTATGTGTCTCTGTGTGTGTGTCTGTGTGTGTGTGTCTGTGTGTGTGTGCCTGTGTGTGTATGTGTCTCTGTGTGTGCGTGTGCATGCATATTCTGTTGTCTCCTGATTGGGAAAAACAGTATTTACAGCCCTGTCGCTTTGTCCAGATCTCTGAGCAGCCCTGCAGAACCACTGGCCAGCAGTTTCTCCCCAGGAGAATTTGTGGGCATCTGGGGCTCCAGGGTAAAACAGGGCTCTCTCTCTCTCAGCCTTCCTGGCCTGCTCTACCCTGGATGATCAGCTATCAGATTCCTGGTTCCACTGAGGGCAAGGTTCTCAGGTGAGTCACCCTTACGCTTACCTCGGGTGGAGAATGAAATGCACCTGATTTGGGCACTGAAAACCTTGACTTTAAGTTCTGGCTTTTTATAAGACACCTCACGTCTCAGGGTGTTTTCTTAGCTGTAAAGTGGGATGACCCTGACACCATCATGACTCAGGACAAGGTGTTTTACCACCACCCAGCACAGTGCTGAGCACAGAAGGGCCTGTGGGCGCTTCAGAAGATAAGTAGGCCTGAAGCCTAGGATGGTGGCTGTGGGCCTTAAGCCCACAGGCGGTCCTCGGATAAGACTGCTCCTGTAGACCTGCCCAGCCGGACTAGCCTGTCCTAAATGCTTCTCTGGGACATGTTTGGGGTGCAAGTTCAGCCACCCTCAGAGCCACCCAAGATCATACTGGTCATGCCCCATGGCTTCAAAAGCTAGATTCCACACCCCATGGCCATCCCAGATGGGCACTGCTCAGGTGGTGGTCAGCCCAGCACTGTCCGAAGCTACCCCCACAGGTCCAGGCTAGGCTGCGATATCATAAAGGCAGGGACTGGACTTCTTCTCCTTCACCCCCCACCCCACCCCCCTGCCCACAGAGGACCCTGAATTTCAGAGTGAACCAGGGAAGCTGGTAACAAGTGCTGTCTAGCATACGGCTGTAACTACAAGTGTGGCAGGGTTCCAGGGGTCTGGATTTAATTTTTTAAACATCTAAAGAGTTGGGGGTGTAGCTCAGTTGACAGAGTACTTGCCTAGCACTAGCAAACCCAGGGTTCTACAACTAGCACCTCACACACTGGCCGTGGTGTGCATGCCTGTAATGTACTCTAGAGGCCAGTTTCCTGTTGAATCCCCTGGAATTGTGGGATCGTTACACGGGCACAAGCTCCTGAACCGAGGATCAGCAGATACAGGTCTCTGCGTGGATAGAAGCTGGTGGACATGTCCTCTCCTTGCTCTCTGCAGTCTCTTAGTGACAGTCGGTGACTCTGTCCACCTGTGTTCCGTGCCTCCCACAGCCCCCCACCCAGACCTAGAGATACGAATGCCACCAGTTCTCCACGGAGAGCCCAGAGGCATTGTCACAACCCCTCCCACCCACACAGCGCCTCTTCCTGAAAGCTCAGCCTGCCTCATCCTCCACCTGCCAGTCCTCGCCCAGGTCAGCACCCCATGAATCACAGCAGACTCACTCCCTCCCTCCCACACATGGGTGCCACCTCCTCCCCAGCTGGGCCTCCTCCTGCACACCTGCACCCAGACAGGACCACCCATTGATGTCCCTGCCTCCTGCCATGACCACTCGTGTGTTTTTAATTTTGTATGAGTAACAGTGACCTAGATAGGTGTGTGAAGTCTAGATTCTGACTCAGTGGGTCTGGCCCGGTTGAGCAGGTGGGTTTTGTGATAAATGGCCCAGGTAATTCTGATACATCTGTCATGGCCTCCTCCTCCTCCTCTAGTCATTACCAACAGCAACAAAACAACAATTAGCAGGCTCCCTACTTACCAGCTCTACCTCCTGAAATCTTCTTGAGAAGCCCGAGGCAGGCACAACCATCTGCTCCCATTTCACAGTTATGGAAACTGAGGCAGAAGCCATCCAGGATAGCAGGGGTCAAAGAGACTCCACCACACCTTTGGTGACATTGTAGAAAAGTTTGACAGTGTGCGAGTGCGTCTGTCCCTAAGAGCCACTTAACTCCAAGAGGAAATCGTGGATGGGAGACGCTTATGAAGTGGCTGCTTGTGTGGAAGGTCACTGAAGTTTGCTCATGCTCATCAGCTCTCAATAGCCAAGACCCTTTAGGGCTGGTGAGGGCTCATTGGTTAAGATCGTGTATTACTCCACAGGAGGACCTGAGTTCGGTTCCCAGAACCCGTGTCAGGTGGCTCACAAAAGCCTGTAACCACCTCCAGAGGATCCAGTGTGCCTCTGGCATGCACACACACACACACACACACACACACACACACACACACACACACAGAGAGAGAGAGAGAGAGAGAGAGAGAGAGAGAGAGAGAGAGATTGCTCAGTGGTTAGAGCACTAGTATTACCTCCCAAGGACCTGGGTTCAGTTCCCAGCATCCATATGGTATCTCACAGACATCTGTAATTCCAGTCCCAGAAAATCCAACACCCTCTTGACCTCTGTGGCAATGCATACATGTGGTGCACAGACATAGGCAAAACATATATACACATAAAATGAAAGTATTCTTTAAATAAAATCTTTTTCTTAAAAAAGCATGGGTTGACAAGATGGCTCAGTGGATAGATGTGCTTGCTACCTATCGATGTAGCTTCATGAACCGAGTTTGACCCCTGCAATCCACATAAAGGCAGAAGAGAAACCACTACACAGAGCTAACCTTTCACCTCCACATACATACTATTGGCACATACACACTCATAAATACATCACATTCACTAATAGTAGTAAGAAATGTTTTAAAATTTAAATGTCGAGGACTGGGGATGTGGCTCAGCTGGTAGAGAGCTTGTGTTGTATGACACTCTGGGTTCCAACACACGAACCAGGCCTGGTGGCACATGCCTTTGATACCAGCACACAAGAGGAAACTGAGGCTAGCTTGATCCACATAGAAAGTTCCAGGCTAGTCAGAACTATGTGGTAAAACCCTGTCTGTGACAGACAGACTGACAGACAGACAAAAACAAGAATGTGAATCTTCCAAAGAAACTAAAAGAAAGCCATGAAGAATTGGCAATTGGGAAGTGCTTTCAGGAACAACTAAAGAACAAATTGAGGAAGGATCCCAGATCCAGCTCACAGGAAGTCCTGTCAGGAGGCCAGGCAGGCAGAGTCAGTCAAACCCAGCACAGAAAGGCTTGGTCATGGTTGAACGCATAAGGCAAGGGTGACGTTGACAACAGCAGGACCTCTGAGCAGCAGGACTGACCTCCCTCCCTCCCCCTCTCCCCCTCCCCCTCCCCCTCTCCCTCTCTCCCTCCTTTTGTTTCCTTCCTTCCTTCCTTCCTTCCTTCCTTCCTTCCTTCCTTCCTTCCTTTCTGTGACAGGGTCTAACTATGACGCCATGTCTGGCCTAGAACTCACTACTCACTGTGTAGGCAGACTGACCTCAAACTCACAGAGATTCACCTGCCTCTACTCCTTAGTGCTAGGGTTGAAGGCCTGCACTGCTGTGCCTGGTTTGCAGGACTATCTTCAGGCTGGGGATAATGACTGAGCCACTAGGAGGCCAGTAATGGTGACAATGACTGACAGGAGGCCAGGGATGGTGAGGGGCTTCCCCCTAGGAGCATGGTGACTTCATCACAGGAAGGCAGTCTGACCCCTCCAAATCCAAACCCTAACTGGTGCATTTGGTGGACAGGATCTAAAGAGCTCAGCTGGAATCACGTGCACTCCCAGCCCCTGGGCTCTGCAACCTGAGCCAAAGCTCATCCTCAAAGAGCAACTGAAACAATGAAAAAAACCATGTGGTGAGGCCCACGGTACTTGTCAGCCTTGAAATACAGAGGGCCCAGCTGTGCGGACAGACAACACAGGAGCCAACCAGAGAGTCCTAGAAGGAACCCAGGGAGACACGGACATAAGACCTGGAACGTGTCCACGCAGAGGCGAAGAAGACATTATAATCACAGGAGACTCTGATCCTCACAGTTCATCATCACACAGCACAAGTCATGGCCTATGCCTGTGATCTACACTTGGCGGTAGAGGCAGGAAAGTCAGGAGTTCAAGGTCACCCTCAGCTATAGTATAAGTTCAAGGCCAGCCTGAGCTCCCTGAAATGCTATCTTAAAACAAACAAACAAACAAACAAACAATCACTAAAGTATTAGGACCTAGTGGGTCACTATATAATTCAACAGCAGGAAGGCCATCCTGGGGCTGGAGAGATGGCTCAGTGGTTAAGAGCACTGACTGTTCTTCCAGAGGTCCTGAGTTCAATTCCCAGCAACCATATATATGGTGGCTCATAACCATCTGTAATGGGATCCGATGCCCTCTTTTAGTGTGTCTGAAGAAAGTGACAGTGTGCTCATACAAATAAATAAATCTTTAAAGAAAAAAAAGAAAAGAAAGACCATCCTGAGTTAGACAGGAGTCACCTCAGTCTTAGCCGTCTGGGCTACTTATCCCAGGGGGAGCTTGTGTTCATCCCGCCCAAGGGGAATTACCACACCTTTCAGTCCCAGGCTGCCTCCCTGCGGTCCCTGGCCCAACATCCTCCATCTGTTCAACCCTTACCCAGGTCACAACCCCTGAGTCACTGCAGCCCCTCCCCTCCCGTCCGCTCCTCCCAAGGAAGGTCACCACCTCCAACCCCTCTCCCACCCTAGCAAGTGCCCCACCACCAGTCCAGGGTCTTGGAGAGCCTGTGTAGATGACCTGGGTCATGCGGACATTTTAGAATGTTTTTCTATAATCAGTGACATTAAATGACAAATAACTTCTAGGATGAAATGTTGGTGACATGAAAGGTGAGAAACTACTAATCCGAAAAATAACCCCAAGCCCTCTTAAGACTCAATAAGGGAAAAGAATACATAACATGAAATTTAAAAGGTCAGGAGCTACAGACAGGGGCTGGAGAGGCAGCTCAGCATTGACAGTGCACACTGCTCTTTCAAAGGACCCAAGTTCAAGTCCCAGCACCTACATCAGGCAACTTGCAACCACCTGTAACTCCAGCCCAGATACCCACCTCTAGCCTCCATGGGCACCCGGAATATTATCTCTCTCTCTCTCTCTCTCTCTCTCTCTCTCTCACACACACACACACACACACACACACACACACACACACACACACACACACACACATTAAAAAAGGCTCACAAATGGGGTTGGGGATTTAGCTCAGTGGTAGGCGCTTGCCTAGGGAAGCAAGGCCCTGGGTTGATCCCCAGCTCCGAAAAAAAGAACCAAAAAAAAAAAAAAAAAGGCTCACAAATGAAACAAGAAAGTGCACAGTGAAGTACGGAGCTCCGTAGCGTACCAACAGTGAAGTGTGCACTGACTGATCAAGTACAAGCAGCGCAAGGTGGAGTGGTGAGGGCGGCAGGGACCCATGGTTTAAAAGTGTGCGTGAGAGCCAGGCCTAGTGCACACCTTTGAGTCCAGCACTCAGGAGGCAGAGGCAGGTAGATCTCGGTGAGTTCGAGGCCAGCCTGGCCTACATAAAGAGTTTCAGGACAGCCAAGGCTACACAGTGAAACCCTGTCTCGAAGGAAGGAAAGCAGGAAGGGAGGGAGGGAAAGAGGGAGGGAACATAAAAGAAAGACAGACAGACAAAGTGTGGGCCACTGAGGCGGCTCAGGGGGTAAAGGTTGCCACCAAGTCTGATGATCCAAGTCCAGTTGTTCAGTTAACGGCACATATTTCTGGCAAGGGTCCTTAGTGTAAATTTTAATTCCTTCATTGTGACCCCTGACTTACCCTCTTTTGGGGTTCCCTGTGGCCCCCACTCTTTCTATGGGGCACATAGGATGTGCATTCTGCTGCTCTTTAATCTTGTTTTGTTTTTTCATTGCTGGGCATTGAACTCAGGGCCTCAGCAGGCAAGGTGAGTACCTTGCCAGGTGAGATACCTCCCTGCCCTGCTGTGTAACTTCTCAAACTTAATCCACCAGACTGGTTAAGCCTCGGTTTCTGTTTGTTCCCCTCAGTGCCTCGAATGGAGCCTCCTCTCAGCCATCAGCCCAAGAAAGAATGCCTCACTCCATGGCCACACCCTTGCGGGCTGGACAAGCTAGGCCGGCTGGCCTCGTGGCGCTGGCATCCGGCCAGTTCTCGGTCAGCCTTTCGGCTGTGTGTTGTGGTCTCCTGTCAGTCTGGTCTGTGAAGGTGCGTGGTTATTGTTGTTGAGTGACAGGGTTGTCTGTTTAGAGCACAGGTTGCTGCTCCACTCCCAGAGAAAAGTCAGTCTTAGGGCATCCCGTAATGAATGAGCCAGTGTTTCCTCTCATTTCTGATATACAGTGGGCACTGGTCCAACAGACACGCCCACTGCCGCCTCCTCACTTCAGCTGTTGGAGGCTTCCTTCCACAAATACTCCTTCATCTAACCCATGGCGGCTCAGAACAGGCCAGCCCCACCAACTCCTCCTTCCCTGAGCAAGCAAATGGGCTTTCGAGTTAAACTGATCTGCTAGGCGCTGGTTCTCTCGAAGAAACCGTGGAGGGGCCACCACCTGTCTTCTACTCAAATCTAACAGGCAAAGCTTCAATGTTGCCCTTAGTTCTGGATACTCATTCCAGTTTCACCCTTCGTAGAAAAAAAGAAAAAAGATGCAGAAGCTCTCTGACACTGAGGACGTAGAGACAGGGCTGGCAAAATGGCACAACAGGTAAAGGAGCTTGCCACCAAACCAGACGACCTGAGTTCTGTCCCAGGGACGCACATGATAGGAAAAGAGAAGACTCCACTAGACCTCAGACTACATACACGCTAAGGCATGCACGTATTCCACACATGCACACACTAAATAAACAAAGGTAATTTTAAAAATTTAGAAATGTCTCCTAACACTGCTAAATGTTTCCTGCTGGGAGTGGGGAGAAAGTCACTGACAGTCTTATGACAGCCTCACAGAGGCCATCCCTGACAACTGCCTCTGGCCAGCTCTGATACTGATCACGGTGCCTCATCAGCGCCTCTAGTGGCTACATGTGGC
>NC_046159.1:59714632-59737132 GCF_011064425.1 Rattus rattus
TGGGCTGTCCTTCTTCGGTTAGACTTCTCTGAAGGTATCCTCATAGGCACATCCAGAGGTTCCCGTAGTGATTCTAAGCCCAGTCAAGTTGGCCATCACAGTCGTCCTGTGTGTGCCTTACAGCTGCGAAAACTCAGGCTCAGAGGGGTGACCAAAGCAGCTAGGACACTGGCAGCTGAGGGCCATGCACATACAGACCAATGGTTCTCAAATCAATGGGCTCTGGGGTGTCCCCAAGACCCTCCCATGGGTCCAAGAATCAAGACCACCTTCATAGCAACACCAAAAGCTTTCTTCAGTGTCCCCTTTGTGGGCACAGTGAAGTGCCCGGGTTTACCACAAGTCAGCGGCGGTAGCAACATGAGGAAAGGGTGGGGAGATTGGGAAGAGGGGAAGGAGGAGGATTGGAAGGAGAGAAGGAGGAAATACCACAAATGGAGAGCTGCTACAAAGCCATTGTAATCAGGGAGCAGAGGATAGAGAACTCCTCAACAGCACAGCCGGAGACGAACGGAACAGCATAGAATACCCCGGATAGACCCGGGACTCTACAGTCAGTGACTTGTGACCAGGGCACCAAATAGCACAAGGGGACAACTGGATAGGCAGAAGCAGAGAATGCAGCTAGATCTGAACCTCACAGTAGCCAAAAACCACGCACTCCTCCTGGGTAAGGTGAATATGAGACCCGGGGGCTAGAGAAGTAGCTCAGTGGTTACAGTGCTTGAAGCACCTGTAGGGACCTAGGTTCTGTCCCCAGTATCCACAGGGCAGCTCACAAGCACCCGTAACTCCAGTTCCAGGGGACTCAATTCCCTCTCCTGTCCTCAGCTACTGCATGCGTGTGGTGCACATACATAGAAGCAAACGCTCATGCACATAAAATGAAAGTAAAGAAGTCTGTTTTTCAAAGCAAGCCCTGAGCCTATGTAGCAATGAGAAGTGAGCAGTGGAGAAGCAGCTGGCTCTGGTCTAGGCAAAGGTGGTTTGGATCTGATAGCAAGGGCATGAGGGGTGGGGGTCCTATTGGGCAAACATCCAGCCAGTATAAGAAACGGCTAGAACACAAAAAGCCCCACCACCACCAAAAGCAGAGGATGTGGGTGTAAATCGTGCCTCTGAGAGGAAATTGCTGCGGGGCCGGAGAGTCGGCCCAGCGGCTGAGAACACTGTCGCCCTTGCAGAGGTTTGCTTCTAGCACACACATGACGGCTTACAACCATCTGCAGCTCCAGTCCCTGGGCCGCTGAAGCCCTCCTCTGACTGTCTCAGATACCAGGCACACATGTGGTACACACACGTACATGCATGCAGGCAAACCATTCAGACATACAAAATAGTAAAATAAATAAATCTGAAAACCATCTCAAAGAAAATTCCATATAAAACAAACAAGAGCTGAGTGGTGGTGGTGCAAACCGTTAGTCCCAGCACCTGGGAGGCAGGGGACAGGCAGAGCTCTGAGTTCTGGCTATCCTGGTCTACATTAGAGTGAGTTCTATAAGAGCCAGGGCTACACAGACAAACCCTGTCCAAGAAAGAAAGAAAGGAAGAAAAAGAAAGAAAGAAAGAAAGAAAGAAAGAAAGAAAGAAAGAAGGAAGGAAGGAAGGAAGGAAGGAAGGAAAGAAAGAAAGAAAGAAAGAAAGAAAGAAAGAAAGAAAGAAAGAAAGAAAGAAAGAAAGGAGGAAAGAAGGAAAGAAGGAAAAGAAAAATGGAAGGAAGGAGGGAAGGAAGGAAGAGAAAAGAAAGAACAGGAAACTCGGCAGTCAGAAGACAGCCAACTCAGTAGAGGAATGGACAAAGAGTCTGAATAGACGTCTCTCAACGGAGGATGTACAAATGACCAGCAGGCTTTACAGGCCCCCAGCTTCCCTAATCACCAGGAAATGAAATTCAAAACAATAAAGGCAGGCCAGTGCCTACCCATCCACCTTATTGCCAACCCCGAGAAGGCAGAGATCCACAACCTGGAGGGTAGCCAGATTGCCACAGTGGGATGTCCAAATAAGTAAATGACATAATTGTTAAAAATCTCTTCACACTAGTTGGGATGGCTATTAACAAAACCAGGAAAAGCGCTGCATGGAAAATGAAGACGAGGGAGCCTTTGTGCACTGTTGGTAGGAGTGAAAAGTTACAGAACCATTGTTAAGTTCCTCAAGAAATGAACAGAAGTGCCGCATGATCCATCAGTCCCAAGCCTAGTTATTTATCAAAAAGAAATTAAATTAGAGCTGGAGAGAGAGCTCAGCAGTTAAGAGTGCTCACTCTTGCAGAGGACCGGAGTTTGGTTCCCAGCACCCATGCCAGACTCTGGCTCTAGCTCTAGGAGACACAGTGCCCTCTTCTGGCCTCCACTTGCTCCTGCATTTGTGTGTGCACCCTTTACACATGTACACACACACACACACACACACACACACACACACACACACAAAATAAAATAAGATAAAATTTTTAAAAAGAAAGGAAACCAATGTATTAAAGTGATATTCGCCCTCCCAAGGTTTGTTGCAACATCATTCACAAAAGCTGAGCTATAGAAATCATTCACTCATCCAAGGATAAAGATTTGATGCACTGACTACTGCTCAGCCTCATTAAGAAAAGGAAGGAAGGAAGGAAGGAAGGGAGGAAGGAAGGAAGAAAGAAAGAAGGAACCCTGTGACTTGAAAAACCATGAGCTGACATAGAGGGCATCATGTTAAAGGAACTAAGCTAAGGACAAAGGGAAAGTCACTCTTGCAGGGTGTGAAGCAGAGAACGAGAGTCATGCTGGCAATCAGAAGACGCTCTCTCTACAGCTGGGAGAGAGGATGGTGATAACGGGACATTTGTCAGGGAAATGGACAGAGGGTATGCCTCTGCTGCCTGCCCTCCCCTCCTGACACTCGGTCCTCCCCTCTCACCCTCCCCTCCCCTCTCTTCCCACCCTCCCTTCCCCTTTCCTGGTAGTCCACTTCTATTTTCAGATTGCCATTTTCTACTTAGTGCTTTGAGACAGGGTCTACTATATTCTCCATGATGGTCTCAAACTCACAATCCTCCTGCCTCAGTTTCCCAGGGGCTTGGATTATAGATCAAGAAAACACATACTATTGTATTGTTTCCTGTCTTTAACATGATAGTGTTACAGACTTGGGGATCTGTAGTGACAGTTGTGAAATTTTGGTCTCTTTTAAAAACACAGAAATTTTATAAGAATATGTTTTTGTTCTAATCCCAGGCATGGGATATGAACTGCTTCAGAGCTGCTTGTTCACAGCAGCTGACTATGATTTGCCTCGTGCTCCAGAAAGGGGTGTGATTTTGCTAGCTGCAAAAAATGGTTTCTGCAATCGTGTGTGTGTGTGTGTGTGTGTGTGTGTGTGTGTGTGTGTGATGTTTGGAATTCTGGGGGCATTTTAGAGGACATATAAATGTTAGGGCCCTGAGAGGTAGGGTTGTTGGTTGGTGGCTGTTGGTGGCTGTTGATCACCGTTTGTTAAGTAGTCATGCACATAGAAGAAGAAAGAAGAAATTAGATATCCTGATGGCAAAGACCAAACTTGCCCCAAGGAACTAACACCCCTAATCGGCAGGAAGTAGTGCAATGATGCTTCGCCCCTGTTCTTCCTATTCTTCACTACCTAGTGGTAAGTGGTTGAAAGGGTGGGAAAGGGGTGGAGAAGGGTAGAAGAAGAACCCATGAAGTAACCAAAGTACAGATAAGAGCGGCTCTATGAGAAAGCAGGCTGAGCAAGCCGTGAGGAGCAGGCCAGTGAGCAGCATCCATGGCCTCCGCATTCCTCCTGCCTCCAGGTTCCTGTGCTTGAGTTCATCCTGAGGATAAACTATTATATGGAATTGTAAGTGACATAAATTCTTTCCTTCCCCTACGCTGTTTTTGGTCATGATGGTTCATTGCAATGAGAATACCCTAACTAGGACGGGGGTGGGGGGCACCACCACGGTCTTTGGAGGTCACACGGCAACTCGTGGAGTTGGTTCTCTACTTCTCCCTTTACATGGGTTCTCGAAATCAAGCTCAAGTCGCCGGCAAGCGCTTTACCTGCTGAGCTGTCTCACCAGTGCGTCTCGCACTCTTCTGTGTGCTGCTAAGTTCATTTCCTTCAGGCACACGAGATACAGGGCCTGTTCTGTGTGCAAGGTACGCTCTAAAGCTCTGCCGCTCGACAAACACCCAGAGCTAACACTCTAAAATACGGGAAGAGGAAGCCGTCACCTGACATTTCTGACCCACCAAACAGAAAGAACTTGGTGTTTTGTGGTGTGGTGAGTGTATAAGGTATCTTCAGACAGGCCATGGAGACAGCACATGCACGTCTCCAAACTGTGGGTACACAGATTAAGTATATGGTGTTTGTTATATGTGAATTATACCCCAATAAAACTAAAGGCAGTGGGGACTAAGACTATGAATGTGGTCCTGCAACCAAACATTGACACCCACTGATGGAGACCTTCCTCTCCTGTCCCAGGTACTTGGGGGTATTTCCAACACACCTATCCTCCCATTCACCGCCCACAGAATACAAAATCATAAAATCCTAAACATAATACAGGAAGAAGAGGCGAGGCAGAAGGCACAGAGAGACTCCCAAAGCCTACGCCTGGTAAGATAGGCCCTACTGGATGAGGGGAAGGCAGGGGAGGCCCTCAGTAGGAGACCGGGAGTCTCATCACCTCACACTCAGTACCCGTTGTGACATGACAGTGAGGTGGGGCAGGAGCCTTGACTGGTGGGGGAAGATCAGTTCTCACCTGTACAGAAGAGAATGGTCTGGAAGAGAGCCTTCTAACCGTGCCCAGCGGTCCCTCTGCAGGGCGTCAGGACTAAGCCTCTTCAAGCCTTTGTCCTCCTCTCAAGCCTAGAGGCTGGGTATTAGAAGATGCATTTGCTTACTTGCTAGTCACATCTTTTCTTATGTCTTTAGGCCACGTAGATTTTCTTTCTTTCCGATGTTCTTTGGGGTTGGCTCTCTTTATAAGTTAGTGAGAGACAGGGCTAGAAAGCAGTAAAGAAGCACTGCCCACAGAGTCTTCCTTGTTAGCCCCTTTCTTCCCCGCTCCCCTCCTCTCCTCCCCTCTGTGCCAGCCCTCTGAACCGCCCGCCTTCCATGGAACACAGGGTAGCTGCAGGTGAACCTCCTCTCCCTGAGTCCTGCCCCCCCAGCCCCCACCCTCCCCTCCCGCACTCCAGCTGGAGGAACTGCAGCCAGAGGTGGAGTTCTGATGTCTAACCTATGGTACATCTTGGTCATTCCCCAAACTCATCTCTTGGATGCCTGGAATCTCATCATCCAAGAGACTCAAGGTACATTTTTTGAGACTCTGTCTCAAAACAAGCAAGCAAGCAAGCAAACAAACAAACAAACAAACAACCCCAAGAATTAAAGTCTGGTCTCACCAGATGTCTGTTGATCTTAACGGAGTCAGCCTTTGGTGACAGCGTGGCTAACACTGAGGTATGGGAGAAGTAAACACCTACAAGGATCGCAGAGACGGCTCCAGACCAGGGAAGATGACGGGTGATGCAGAAGTAGGCATTCTGAATGACACCAAGGAGAAAAGCCACCAGCATGGTTGTGATGGCACAGCTACTGAGTCTCTCTCTAACCCCAGCAAACCTGCTTGGCGTCCATCTTCTTCAAAGCAACTTTAATCCCCAGGGTGAGCAGCTTTCTGTGTGGGCTCCAGGCACACTCAAGAACCATAACCACCTAATGAGTCCAAAACTTCCATTCCCGTGGCACAGTAAGAGGCCTGTGATGTTTGAGACACTCAAGCAAGCCCTCCACAGTCCCCTTTCTGGAAGGATCCACCCCGCTACATCCACCTGGCCCTTAAAGTGTCCCTCTAGATCAGTGGTCCTCAACCTTCCTACAGCCTTAGGACCCTTTAATACAGTCCCTCATGTTGTGGTGACGCCAGCTATACAATCATATTGCAGCTGCTCCATACCTCATTTTGCTACTATTATGAACTGTAATGTAAACTCCGCGTCTTCTGATGGTCTTAGGTGACCCTGTGGAAGGGTCTGTCAGCCCTCAAAGAGGTTACGACCCACAGACTGAGAATTGCTACTCTAGAAAACCATCAATGCCCTTATGTGCAACAAGAAACAAGAAGGGCAACTGCAGTCTGTAGTCACACAAGAACAGACCGGAGGCGGTCCTGGGACCCATGTGTCAGGGACTTTGGGGTGGCAATCCCAAGGGTAAGGGAGTAGAGTAGGGATCTATCAGGGTTAGGGACTTCTGTCTTGAAGCCGTGCTGTCGCAGGCAATTTAGATTACAATATATCCTCCTCTGTCTCCAAGGGGTTTGAAGGCTAAACTAGTGAAAGAAGTAGCTTTATCTAAAGGAACTCACTTTGCAGTGTCTGCTCCCAGTCACCAACCACCTGTGCCTCAGGATTAATAGACAGGAAAAGGTGTAAAGATTGAAGTTTATGTAAAATCTGAGGCAATGAAAGCTTCTAAGAAAGTGTTTGAGGGTCTAAGAAAGTGTTTGAGGGTCTAAGAAAGTGTTTGAGGGTCTAGGAAGGTGTTTTGAGGTTGGTAAAGTTTTGAGGTTATGAAGGTTGGACACATGAAAACCTCGGATGGTGACAGGAAAGTGAGTTAAGGGACACGGGAGAAAGGGAAATGTTTCAGATCTCTTCCCCTCACAGTGGTGCTGTTGTAAACATAAAACAATTCTATCTACCTCCCACAGGTCAGACTACAGATAAGTACTGTCAGTCAACAGCCTGTTCCCTCCCTCCTGCCTATTCCTGACGTGGGATCTCTTCCCCTTTCCCTGATCCTGGGACCCACCCATCCTCCTCCTCCAACTCCCAGGAGTTTCAAATGTATACCCACAAAAAAGGCTTTCTCCCTAACTCCTTAACTTTATCTTCTGCCCTAACATACGTATCTGTTCCAGCATCCTGCCAAGGGCAGGTGCTTCCTCAGACTCAGAACCTGCATCCAGGACAGCTCTGAAGCAGTTACCCACAAGTGCTCTGACCCAGCCTCAAAGGATGTTCCAACTAGGCTTGCACACTCCTACCCCAGATGGTCCCACAGCCTGGACAGCAGTGAAACAGCCAGCTCTTCCCTGACTTCCAGTTCTTCCCCGTCCCCCAAAGATTCCCTGAGGTCAGCAGGAAGTAGTCATAGATGATGAGGTTGCCCCACTCATCGTTTATTATCAACAAAAGGCTATAGGATGTTTGGTGAGCATTTTACATATCAAAGCAGATCTGGTCTCCAGGTTCTCCCAGCATCTCTAAGTTCCTACACCACACACCCTGTCTCCAACCCTGAACTCTCCAGCCCAGAGGCTGGGCTGCCCTTCACCCAGAGGCTCTTCCCTTCTCCTCTCTCTCTCTCTCTCTCTCTCTCTCTCTCTCTCTCTCTCTCTCTGCCCTTTTCTCTCTCTTCCCCTCTCCTCTCTCTCTCCCTTCCCATAGCAACTTTCTTGGCCTCCGACCTTGGGGCCAGTAAATCTGCCCAAGAGAGCAGCTTCCCAATGAACCTGCATATGTGTGTGTGTGTGTGTTTGTGTGTGTGTGTGTCTGTCTGTCTGTCTGTCTGTCTGTGTATGTATCTGTGCCTGTGTGTGTGTATCTGTGTCTCTGTGTGTGTCTCTCGGTGTATGTGTGTCTGTGTGTCTCTGTGTGTGTGTGTGTGTCTGTGTCTGTGTGTGTGTATCTGTCTGTGTGTGTGTCTGTGTATGTGTGTCTGTGTGTCTCTGTGTGTGTGTTTGTGTGTGTGTGTCTGTGTCTCTGTGTGTGTATCTGTCTGTGTGTGTGTATGTCTGTCTGTGTATGCGTGTCTGTGTGTGTCTGTTTGTGTGTCTGTATCTGTCTGTGTGTATATCTGTCTGTGCCTGTGTGTTTGTGTGTGTGTGTCTGTTTGTGTGTCTCTCTGTGTGTGTGTGCCTATGTGTGTGTGTCTCTGTGTGTGTGTGTATCTGTGTGTGTATGTCTGTCTGTGTATGCGTGTCTGTGTGTGTGTCTGTTTGTGTGTCTGTATCTGTCTGTGTGTGTGTGTGTGTGTGTGTGTGTGTGTCTGTGTGTGTGTGTGTGTGTGTCTGTGTGTGTGTTTGTGTGTGTGTCTGTGTGTGTGTCTGTGTGTGTCTGTGTGTGTCTGTGTGTGTGTTTGTCTGTCTGTGTATGCGTGTCTGTGTGTGTCTGTTTGTGTGTCTGTGTCTGTCTGTGTGTGTCTCTGTGTATGTGTGTGTGTCTGTGTGTGTGTGTCTGTTTGTGTGTCTGTGTGTGTGTGTGTGTGTACATATATGTCTTGAATTGATTCATTTTACCAGTGGAGACGTTACATTTTCAAATCACATCACAGAGTAGGGGTGTCTGTGAGGCAGGACAGATAGCGCTGTGAGGACCCATCAGCCAGATCCTGACTCTAGCTCAGTAAGACAAACCGCCTGATTGAAAAGCACAACAGAAATCAAACATAGAGACCAAGCATTAATGGGAGGCCTTCCAACCCATGACACTCTGTTGGTCAGAGCTAGGGGATACCCACAGGGACCAGGGATCCTCTGAAGGGATTTTTGGCTAATGATGCAAGCAGAAAAAGCTAAAATAGAGGCATAGCAATCCTGTGCTGTTAGTCTGTCATGTGACACAATCCACGGCCTCCTGTCACATGATCTTTGCCTTCCCCCGCCTCCCTTCCCTCCCTTGGCTGTTTTGATTTGGTTAAAATAGATGCAAACCTCGGTCTTTCTATTTTTAACAGCCAGCCATTACATAATCCACCCTGCAATTGCTGACTTGAAGCACGACTGGCAACAGCAGAAAATCCCTGGAGTTCGTGACAGGGAAGGACCGGAAGCACAAAAACCTCTGGCAGCTCCACTGCCTGCCAACGGCCAGAGGAGTCACATGGGCCCTGGGAAATCCCTCCCCCCATGGCCTTGCAGGAACAGCGGCTTTGGGGGAAGGGAACAGGCAGCCTGGCTGCGAGGAGGCGATGGAGAGCTGGGCTCCGACTCGAACCAAAGTGCTGAGGGGCTCTGGCCCAGGCACCCTTAGACTTGATTTTCTTCTTAAGGAATGGAGTCTCCAGAGCCATGGGCCTTTCCAAACACCAACTCCTGGCCTCTAACAGCCTCCGAAACCTTCCTGCAGGACAGGGAAAATGAACACAGAGCCAGAAGGCTGCCTTGGGGGCACAAAGAGCACCCCACCCCTTGCAAAGTTCTGAAGATGCTAGTCTGGAACCCTAGTCAGTTGGTTAAGTGTTTTGCAGCCTACTGGAGAGAGGAGGCGCTCCCTGCTCTTTGGCTGTGCCTGTTGGCAGTGGGGCAGGCACTACCGAAGGCACAGAGGGGACGGACTCTCCCTGAATTTGCCAATCTTGCCCCAGTCCTATCCTTGTGAATCCAGGAGGCCAGTCTAATCTATAATAACTCATTCAGTCAGTATCTGTGGAGTGTCTCAGGCTGGGGGTGTTGGGAGAGTAGTCACTGCCTCCTAGGCTACCATCATTCAGGGACCATGGTGACAAGGAACTGCTGAGAGCATACAGAAGGGTCAGAGGTCATGCTCAGGCATTCTGGGTCCTCCTGCATCCTGCTTCCTTGATTCCTGTAGTTAACATTTACTGGGGTCTCCCTATGCAGACCACTAGACTCTTCATGTGCAGGGTCTCACTTGACAGCACTTTAAGACAAAAGGACCTGCTGAGAAGACACAGCCCAGCGAGGACTGCATACAATTTTATACATGAACATTTCTGGCTGATGAAATCCAAATCAAACGTTCATAAGGAAAAAAGGGCCCATGGAGAAGAAACTTGAGAGCTTAACACACCATCATACCCAGGCTCTCAGCACGCAGCTATTGGCGTCTAGATCCCTGTCTCAGATCAACCTTCATCTGTGTCTGCTTCGTCTTGGACATCTTGGCACAGCGATGGCCATATCCTATGGACTTTACACTCCACCGTAAGAAACAGAGGTCACTTCTTAACAGTTCTAACCAAGGCCCAGACAGCTCTGGCTCCCCACCTTGGATACACGGCATGGGGCCAGTACTTGCCAACTGACGGGTCATATGTTCTCCAAATGAAATGAAAAATGGATGTGGTGGCACCTGCCTTCAATCCTGGTACCCAGGGGCTGATAGATCTCTATGAATTTGAGTTTGGGGCCAGCATGGTCTTACACAGACAGTTCTAGACCCTGTCTCAAAAAAAAAAAAATGTGTCTACCCATCAGGACCTTCCCTGAGACTGGGAAGGAGGTAGTCCTCAGAGGAAAAATGGAGTTCTTTAACTAAGACAGGAGGATGTATGCCTAAAAGCCAAAGCCCGCTGGTTTTATAGCTCTCCCAGCCTGGAGTAACAGTCAAGCCAAGTGACACGAGAGACTTAACAAGGTGGCTCAGTAGGTAGGCACTTGCCACCAAGCTCGATGACCTGAGACCCCAAATGTAGTCCTCTGCCCGCTACTACAAGCATACTGTAGCATTGGTACACCCCAACACAGATACACAAGCACAACAGAAATACATAAATTTAATATATTTTTTAAAAATCTCCGTTTACCAGGTCTTTTTCCCTAAGGATACTCGTCAAGTGTGGCACAGGCTTGCCCCTTGCCTTACAACACTCACTGGAGCAGTGGTGTCTGCTTAGCTTTTGCTAGCGCAGTCTTGGAGTCCCAAGAGCTACTGGTCTCCTCAGCCCTTCACTCTGAGGGTTGTGGTTGGGAAGGCTGCTGCTCTGGGTCAGTGCCCTGGGCTTCTGTGTAACTCACAGGGAGGGAAGAGTGTGACCAAGACCTTCCTTTGTGGTATCTGAGCTAGATCTGACCTTCTTTGGTCAGAAAGGATTGTTAGCAGGGAGACCTGGTTACACATCTGAACCACTAGGACAGCAGCCATTGATGTGAGCTTGGGAATGCTCTTAAAGCTGATGAGCCCTTATCCCAGGTCCATGAGAAGTCCCAGTGGCTCCTGCAGTCCCGTCCACTCTCACTTCATAAGACTGATCTCTCCCCTCTACACTAAGCATCCCCAGACTGGGATTCAGCTCTCTGCATGCTTTATCAAAAATAAGACAGACACACATACACACACACACAAACTCACACACACACACAAACTCACACATACACACAAACACACATGCACAAATTCACACACACAAACTCACACACACACACAAACTCACACACACACACACAAACACACACACACACACACACACACACACAAACCCACACAAAATACCATGTGTTTGGGGCTGGAGAGCTGGCTCAGTAGTTCAGAGCACTTGCTGCTTTTCCAAAGGACCCACATGTGGTCCTCAGCACCCATGTTAGGCAGTTTGTAACAGCCTGTGATTCTAGCACCTGACACCCTCTACAGGGGCAGACATACACATAAATAAAAATAATAGATAACTAGGTAGCAATGGCCCATACTTTTAATCCTAGCACTTGGGAGACAAAACCAGGCAGCTCTCTGTGAGTTCAAGGCCAGCCTGGTCTACAGAGTGGGTTCCAAGACAGGTAAGGCTACACAGAGAAACCCTGTCTCAAAACAATAAAACCAAGTGTCCGCCGCATTCCCTGGGGCAATACAGAAATGGGGGCTTTATTACACATGGCATGGTCCCTTCACCCTCTGCTCAAGCACCTCATACCACAGTAAGCAGAGCGCTCTCCTCCCCTCATGGGATCCCCAGTAGGCTGCTCTTCATCCATCCTCCTGCCTGGATGGAGCCGGGCCCCTCTGGACGCCCATCCTAGAGTCTACCCTTAACCAGCACCAAAGAACAGTCTTGAGCCTTCTCACCAGCACCGTGGAGGTAAAGGAGCCCCAGTGGTGAATGACAGGAACGCCCACCTTCATCAGCAGAACCGGCCCCCACTTTTAGTGATTTCTTTATCTCTCTGAAGTCTGACACCACACAGACATACATGCGTGCAAAATACCAATGCAAATAAAATAAAATATTAAAAAAAATAGTTTAGTTATCTAAGTCTCTTTAATAAAAAGGGCTTTAGGAGCTAGAGAAATGCCTCACCTGATATAAAGGTGCCTGCCACCAAGCCCAGTGACCAAGCCCAGAACCACACCATGGAAGGAGAGACCCATTTCTGTAAATTGTCCTCTGATACTAACAAAAACAAATGAATAAAGTATTTTAATTAAAATTAATAAAAAGGGTTTTAAAACTGAAACTCAGTTATCTGCCAGCCTGAGTTAGTTTCGTATGTAAAAACCAGGTGTGTCTTTTCCTAGAGTGTCAAGCCTCTTTCTGAAAAAGAGAAACTCCCAAAGCAGGTTTCAGTGTAAAAACCAGATCAAGCTCTCATGCTGCTGCTGCCTACAGCTTTACTGTTCTTACTGCTCCTTTATCTAAAAGAGCTTGCTCTCCAGTGTCTGCTCTCAGTAGTCTAGCCCTTCTGTCTCATGGCAAATGACCGGAGATCTCCAGATTAAAAAAGAAAGTCCAAAATTTATGTAACTTGTAAAGGTCCAAGGAAATCATTTAAGGTGTGTGAATGTAAGTTGTAAAGGTCTGAGGAAGTGATTCAAGGCACGTGAAAATGAGGTTTATAGACGAGACATGGTGTTAAGACTCCAGAGTTCAAACTTGAACACATTGATAGAATTCTGATAAGTAATTAGCCCAGCCTTGGTAACAGTTATAATTATCATAGTCGCAGGCTAAAAATTGTAGTCACAGGCTTTTAAATTCCCTTTGGTTGTTTTCTAAATAAAAGTGCTCCCCATGTGCTGCAGACATCTGCATTTAGCTCCCCCTAGCCAGGTGACTGTGGGGGTGGAGCTTAGACAGAATGCTAACACTCCTGACAGAGATGCTGCAAACATCTGCGTTTAGCCCCCACCTATGCAGCCCTGTGGACAGAGGAAAGCTGTCCAGCCTCTACCCCAGGGCTCCTGGGCCCCAGGCTCCTCTTCTCTTTGGGTCTCTTTCCTCCAGGACCTTTCCGTCTCATGGCAGACAGACGCTCATGCTTCTTCCTGTTGACAATGTCCCAGGCTTTGTCCTTGCTGTGGCTCAGAGGCCTGCGTCTTCTCCACTGGTCCAGACACTTGTTAACTGCTTTTCTGCAATGAGAATTTCAATGCAGATTTCAAACAGTGGTCAGGCCAATACCTTCCGTCCCTAGTCTAACTCCTCCAGCAGATTTCCACTTGGCTGACAGACACCATCCAGGAGTAGGGGGACAGTGACTGGCAACTGCTCTGTAACGGGCTCATCTCCCCAGCCTGGGTGGTCCTGCAGACCAGCAACCCTGGGACACTGCCATAGATCGGTTGGGAAGCAGTCCAACCCAGTGAAGGAGAACTGGCTTGTAAGGTATGGCATCCAGAAGCCGACGCCAAGGCTCTCCTTTGGTCTCCCTTAGGCCCCATCTCCACCTCTTCCCAGCTCTCTGGGGCCCCCCTTTTCATAGTTACAGTGCTGCCTGTCTCCAGGTTCTTTTAGGTGAAATTACCCAATGGTCAACAAACCAGGAGCTTCTGACAGAATTCCCACAAGTCTCTTGCCATTACCTGACCCCATCCCCCACCATCCCCCACTCCCCTTCTCCTCCCCACCTCTGTCCTATATTCCAGCCTTCTGAGCCCCCTGTGAAAACCCTGGCCAGCTCTGAATTAGTCACCCACAAAAGGCCCAAAGAAACTCCAATACCCAAACTCCAGAAAGCAGTGCCTGTGTGTGGAAACGACCGTCTTGGCTCAGCCCGAATTGGGCTATAGAAGGGTTGCTACGAGCCTTCAGCCAGCGTTTCTCAGGAACTGGTGAAATAAGTCTCTGCCTGCCAGAAAGGGCCACTTACTTACCTACCTTGCCAGCCTTCAGACTTCTCCAGGCCCTATTCACGAGTACTTGTTATGCCTTCCACAGTCCACACTAGCTTCCTGGCCCTCCCCACCCCCCCCCACTCCCACCCCATCCCCCACCTCCTGCTATTCTTGATTTTCCTTCTTGCTGTTCTCACTTCTCTTGCCGATAGCCTTAGCCGCATCCAGTCTGCTGCTGCTTTTTCCTCTCTGGACACTTCCAGATGCCTCTAGCTTCCTCCCACTCCACCCTCTCCCTCTCTTGCCTACAATGAAAACCTTCTTCCTCCTCAGGGAACAGCCATCCTGAGCTTTCTTTCCGCCCTCACTTTCGCACCTTCCCTTAGAGCTATAGATCCTAACATGGGGACACACCTTTCATTCCAGCACTCAGGAGTCAGAGACAGGTGGATCTTTGTGAGTTCAAGGCCAGCCTTGTCTATGTAGCAGTTCCAGGGCTACATAGTAATGTCCTGTCTCAAAAAACAAAGAAGGAAAAGGCCAACTCAGAGGTCTCCCCAGAGAGAGGGAGGAGAAAGTTTCATTCTCCACTCCTGCAATCCTGCTAAGGGCTGGGGTTACAGAGGTTCCCCTTCACATCTGTGTGTGAACAAAACAGAAGGCCAGTGGCCTGGCAGCCTTCCAGCTCACTGAACCTTTTAGTTCTGAGAAGAAAGGGTTTGAGAGACGTCCCTACATTCTTCTCAGGTGCTAAAGTTTGTAATGCCCAAATAAACCAGTGAAAAAGTGGAGGGTAGGGTGGAAAATAAGTTTTAGCTTGCAAAAGAGAGAGGCAAAAATCCAGCCTTAGAGGTTGTCTTTCTTCCTCATTTTGTTTGTTTTGGAGATGGCTGTCACTATGTAGCTCTAGGTGGGCCGGAACTCACAGGTAGACCAGGCTAGCCTCCAACTACATTAGTAACCCGGCAGGTTGACACATGCATACCTATAATCCCATCTCTTGAGAGGCTGAGGGTGGAATATCATGAGTTTCATATCAGCCCAAGATAACGTAGCAAGTTCTAGGCCAGCCTGGGCTACATGGTGAGCTCCTACCTCAAAAAAAAAAAAAAAAAAAAAAAAAAAAGCGAGAGAGCTCTAGAAGCAAAGGCAGTGCAAATCCTCCGCCTATTGTGAACACATTCCATGCCCCCAACCCCCACAGGGCTGCAGGAGAACTGCACCTTCCCATGGTGAGACAGGGTTATCTAGGAATACCTTCCACGGTACTGAGTCTCCTATCCCCAAAGTTCCTTGGAAGGAGCTAATATGTAATCCTTACCCAGGCAGAATTACAGGCTTAGAGGAAATGTGCCAAGGGTAAAAGGATGGCCAGGGACACATGCCAGAAAACACAGGGCAGGGCCAGGTGACAGGCTCCAGTCCCTCTGGAGCCAGAGCCAGCACCTCCCAAGCTCGCTTTGCTTGGTAGAGTAGTCATTTCCACTAAGTCACCCCTGGCACGCATCCAGAACCCAGGGCCAGACTGGTAAGCAGGAGCCAGGGATAAGGCAGAAGCACCTGAGTTCTGCCAAGCAGGCAGGAGGAAGAGACGTGGAGAGCCTCCTGCTCAGGGCCGGAGAACAGCTACCCACCTGCTCTAAAATCTAGGTTGCTGGTACGACATCTGACTCCGCCGGCCTCCTCATCTACTCCAGACTCTGAGTGTCCTGGTCTTCCAGGACTGCTCTTTCCTCTAAGACCCGTGAGACAGTTTGGAAAAGCCTGAGGAGTCACCGAACAGACACTTCGAGTGGCTTTCCGGTTTTTTTCCCGGTCCACTGTAGAATCTGAGCAGGAGTTGTTCTACCCCCAAGCTGCATCTTGAAGCAAGGAAAGTTGTCCCACACCTTCACATGCCTGGGGGAGGATGCCTCAAGTGCTTCACTTGAAGCTCATTCAGTCTTCATTTCTCCCTCCCCAACACTGGGGAGAACGGGCTACAAGGTGAACTCACGAAGTGGTGCTGAGACACCAGGGCAGTGCTGGGAGCTACTTAGAGCCGCGCCTGTGAGCTCAGAAAGGCTGAAGCGTGCACCCCCTGTGCTATCTGCACTGGTCAAGTGATTAGTGTCACAAAGATGGTACCTGTTGGAAGAGCAACGTGACCTAAGAGGCCTGATCTACCACTCGGAGAAGTCTATCTGGGATTCACCAGCTTGTGAATAGGTAAGGAGAGACAGCATGGGTATCTAGAAGTAAAAAGCTTCAGGACTTCACACAAGCTTCCTTCCCTCTAACTCAGGCAGACGCTTTCCTCACTGGTCTAAGTCAACACTTTTACTCTATTATTTCCAAAGGAAGGAAGCCAGAATAAACTGACATAAAGCAGTAAGCCGCCGCTACCTGCTGCGATCACACTGGACGGCTTCACGTCCAAACACTTCCTGGGTTCTTAAGGACGGGTGAGAACTTTCCCCCAACTTGACCTCAACAGAGCATCCACCATTTTCTAGTCAGGGAATGTCTAACGGGGTCAGTGATGTGTCCTTGCCCTGGTGCCCTTGACAGCTCTTAGCTCTGGGCTGCATCTTTTGCTTCCAGTCTCTCCCTTGGAAACTTCATCCCAACAAACAGGGAACAGAAACGGAAAGGAGAAACTAAAGCTAAACACTGTGCATCTTAATTCTACTTTGGTCTGGTTTTCGTTTATTGTTTATTTTCTGAGTCAGGGTCTCACAGTGAAGCCTTGAACTCATGGCAATCCTCCTGCCTCTGCCTCCGGTGTTGGAATTACAGGTATGAGACACACCCCTACCCCCCCACCAATTCTATTCCTTAGCTTTAGCTCATATGAAAAGGAAAGAGATCCCAGGAAGCATGTGGGCTTCTACCAGTTGAAGTTGTGCACACAGTGGGGCTGCACAATGGTGAGGCGACTTTCGCATGCTGGGGCTGCATTTCTCCTCAGGCTCCACACTCATGGGTTCTGAAACACATCTCTCCTCCTCCCAACATGGCTCACCTCCTACAGCAGGCAAGGAGACCAGGCTGTAGGATTCCTAGGAGAGCTGCCTCTCCTTTAGAGAAACTTCTCCCACTGGAAATCTGCAATCGCAGAATCTTCCCTTTCTAGAAGAGTGCTCATCTTTCTTGCTGTCATGTGTGTTAGCTTGTATTTCACAGGGTGAAGTCAAACCGGGTCATTTCTACGGCATCTTACCGTGTTCTTTCTCCTCTTCCCCCCGCCCCCTGTCTATGCGTTCTGGGATCCATGGTTACCCCTCATGCAGTCCTTGGTCGGATCCTGGCCTATCATCCCACAGCCCGGCCTAACCGACGCCTCAGAACCTCAGGCCTATGAACTTCATTTTCTGCCTCCATTGCAGAATGCTGCCTTCCGTGGGTCCTGCTCAAGGGCCTGCGATGCCTCTTTCTTACCTCAACCACTGAGTAAATCATTCGATCAGGTCACTCCGGAGTCAGAGTCCTATTTTGTTGTTGTTGTTGTTGTTGTTGTTGTTGTTGCGGGTTTGCTTTTGTGAGACAGTCTCATGTAGCCCAGGCTGGCCTTAAACTCCTGCTCCTCTTGCCTCTACCCTCTAAGTGCTAGACTGTAGGCGTGTACCACCAGACCCAGCCAGATTCCCACTGTTACTAGTGTTTCCCCCAAACCAGGTAATTTGTGTATTGTGCGAAATTTTTGTGTTGTGCAATTTTCGATGATTGTTATGTTTGTGTGCATACGTAAGTCTAGGCACCGTGTGTAACGGAGTCAGAACAACTTCCGGAGTCAGTTTCCCTTCCCCTGCGGGCTCCAAAGACAGAGTTAGGTCAGCTCGCACAGTGCTTTTTACTGAGTTCTTTTTGCCGGTGTTCATTCTTTTGTTGCTGTTGTTAACTGGCTCTGATTTTTTAAGTGCATACACAACTATGGCTATGTTTATTTCCAGTGAGATTCCTGTTCTACATACTCTATGTAGACACTGTAGTGATGCTTCCGTGTAAGTATGGGTCTGCTTCATTTACCAATGCATGGACATACATGCCACAGTCTGGCCATTCAGGTCCATTATGGCTGCTCTTTGAACTCTATGTAACAAATTACCCATACACAGAATAGACATAGCAAGTCTGCCCTAACACAAGTCCCCAGACACAGTCCAGCTGGTCTAAGGCATTGTGCTTTGGACTTCGATCAGTACTGTCACGCTGCCCTTCAGAGAGACAGTTCTAATCACATTCCCAGCCATGTGCACCCTGAGCTGACTCCCCGAGCTGCTGGCACAGTAAATGCTGATGTACGCTGCTGGCCCTGATTTTTAAATGCATACCCGACTGTGGGTGTCCTGCCCCTCAGTGGCATCCCAAGCCCCACTCCCAGTCTCTCTCCTTGAATATTTGTCATTGATCTACACTGAAATACGACATTTCATTTTTGCTTGTGTTTTCTAGATTCAAACTAAAATCATCTTTTTCTTTGTACTTCACTGACTTCATTGTACTTCTATGGCTTGGGCTGAACTTTGTCAGGGGTACTGGCTTTCCCTACTGATTTGTAAGAGTGTTGTATGCATTAGAGATGTTCTTTTTTTTTTTTTTTTAATAAGAAATCTCTCTTTTAAAGATTTATTTATTCTATATAAGAAAACTGTCGCTGTCTTCAGACACACCAGAAGAGGGCATCAGATCTCATTACAGATGGTTGTGAGCCACCATGTGGTTGCTGGGATTTGAACTCAGGACCTCTGGAAGAGCAGTTAGTGCTCTTAACCACTGAGCCATCTCTCCAGCCCCAAGATGTTCTTTAAAACCTAATCATCACCATGTATGGTTGGCTCTGGAGGCAGAGGCAGGTGGATCTCTGTGAGCTCAAGGCTAGCCTTGTCTACATAGAGAGTTCCAAGCCAGGAAGAGGTTCACAGTGAGACCCCTGTCTCACCGAATTCTCTTCTACATTCATTACTTTGCTCTGTTTTTTTTTTTTTAAACACTCCCAGGTTGTCCTGAAATTCATAGGGAGTTCAAGCTGGTCTTGAACTCACAGCAATCCTCCTGCCTCAGCCTCCTCAGTACTCTTAGGATTACCATGTGACTCACTGCGACCAGCTTTATCACTGTGGTGTTAAAGTCTCTCAGTCATCTTAGAGCTATTATTTCTGGGAGGGCTTCCTTTTATCCAGTAGTCAGGTTCTAAAAACAGAACCTCAGTATGTAACTCAAGCTGGCCTTGCCGTCATGGTCCTCCTGTCCTCACCTCTCAGTGCTGAGAGGACAGGTGTGTACCATGTGCCCACCTGTAATTCCAGCACTTGGGAGGCAAAAGCCCAAGACTACAAGCTCCCAAGACTGAGACCAGCCTGCTTTACAAAGCAAATTCTAGTCCAGACATAGACACGGAGCAGAGGCATCCAGAGAAGGGATGGACTCTGAAGAATGATCTCACTCAAAGGTGAATGGCTTCCACTGGGTACCAGCTATGCCAACATCCTTGGCATTTGCCCACTTATCCTGCAGATTTACATGGCTCTGCCCATAGGGAGACTGTAAAAGGAGGGCGATTTAATAGGGAAAGTGGGAATTTTATAATGCTATATATGCTCCATAAAAAAATGAGCCACCTGACACCAATGACCCTGTGCGGTGATGCCCTGAGCTGATGTTGAGACAAATGGTCTCCCAACAAGAGGGCAGGACTGCTAAAGTGTAGCCGTAAATCCTGAGGTCAGGGGGGAAAGGGTACAAGAGAAGACTCAGTCCTTACAGCTGGTGACTCCTACAGTCAAGAAGGTGACATCCCATTCTTACTCAAAAGGGCAGAGAGCCAATTTCAGGGGCTTGCCTCCTGCTCAGAGTTGCTAGTGAGTGCTCCTGGCAGGGAATCCGGACGCAGTGACCAAACCCTGCTCCTCATGGTTTTTATCTGAACTGGTGTTATGGTTTCTTGCCATGAGTCCATCTGCCTGTCTTTTTGTGGTAAACCTTTCCAGCACTGCATTCCATCAATACTGTGTTCTGGTAGACTCAATAACTACTCTGGGGCTAGCTCAGTGGTAAGGGCACTTGCTGCTCTTGCAGAAGATTAGACTTTGGTTCCCAGCACCCACACGGCGGGTGGCCTACATCATCCATACGGAACTCCAGGTCTGGGGATGCAGCCTTCATGAGGACCAGGCACACAGGTAAGCAAACACTCAGCTCCAGAAAAATAAAGTAACTAACTGTGAAGAAACAACTTCCTTCAAAAGAGTAGATGGCTTGGAAAATGCCTTCTCGGCTTCCTTTCTGAGGGTTTATGTCTCTTGATAACTTCTCCTGAGATAAGGACATGGAGAACTAGCATAAAATCCAAGACAAGAATCCAGGGAAGATATAAGCCTTCCTCCAAAAGAGCAGACCGACCAGCATGACATCCAGTTAGTCCCCAAAGCAACATGCAGTTCAAAATGGCCAGTAGAGTGGGCAGGACTTTCTCCCCACTGAAGTCTGGCCACAGCTCCTGAAGAGGGGACTCACAACTGGGTTATTGGACCAGAGTCTGAGAGTGAGAGGTGGATGGTGGACAGAACCTGGTACTGTAAAAGCACACTAAAGGTAAGATGGAGAGAGGCAGAGAGAGGTGGCAACATTGTCATTTAGGGCACAGAACGAATGCCTGGGGTCCCTCCCTCCAGGGATGCTAGCCCTTCAATCAACAGCAGACACAGCTGCCATTAGTCTGCATATGGGGTTAAAGGTGTTGAAAGGATGGTATTCTAGAAACTTCCAGAGTCCTATTACTCTGTTACTAGTGATCTACATGTTGTGAACTTGAGGGGCTGGAGGAGCGGGGGTTAGAATGTTACAAGGCCTGAATGAAGGTAAAGTCTGAATCCAAAGGAAAATACTATCTTCAGGGAGCTGAGACCTGAGCTGGTCCTGCCCAAGATTCTAGGGAAAGAAAATGGGAGAATCCAAACCCTTTTGGCAGTTTGAACACCAGAAAAACTCTCTCTGGTGGAGGGCAGGCTGAAGTCTGGTCTGGCCCTCTGAGCTGTTCTAGAAGCTCCAGGTACAGCCCAAGGGGCTGTGTGTCAGGGGCTTCAGTTGCTTCTCGCATGCCTATTCAGTTTCCTGAAAAACCCCCTCACAGCACAGCTCACAGGGAAAGTCTGTGACCAGTAGCACCGAGGAAGTGCCCCGCCCTTGCTGTCGCCGGGGGCCTTTTTACGCCATCATTGTGCATCATTTCTGAGAAGCCGAGCCTCCCCTTCCTGAGATCTGGGACAGTCTGAGGACATCACAACAAACCACAGACCCAAAGGTTTTGCACACTCCTGGGTTGTAGTCTGGACATCAGCCACCCTCCAGATGCCTGAACCCTATGGAAACCTCCCTACCCAGCACTCACTCTTGTGTCAACAACCTTTATCCTCAGCAGCCCTCAAGGCTTGTCCTTCTATAGACAAAACTGAAGAAAACAGAATCGTCCCTTTAGGGCCCAGCTGCCTTGACCTTAGACTCATTAGAGTCTCTCCTGCCTCTACAGCTAAGGTACAGCACCCTTCCCTGTCACTTCCACACGCTAGCTCTAGGAAGTCAACCTCACACCATGTTCATTTCCATTTCTACATTCAGGAGGTTTCCTGATCAAATCCCTTTCTGGAGTGTACTCTCGTTCTCTCGTCCTCTCTCCTCTCCTCTTCCTCCCTCCTCCTTCCCTTCCTTCCTCCCTTCCTCTCTCCAGTGCTGAGCATTGGGCATAAAAGCCATGCTAAGCCTGGGTTCTATCACTAAGATACATCCTCCACCCTCGCTTTTGATTAAGTAGCAAAGATTTAAAGTAAGAACTAGGCCTGAAGACACAGACCTATAATTCTAGCTACTTAGAAGGCCGAGGAAGAAAGGTCACAAGTTCAAGGCTAGCCTGGGCAACTTTATGGGGCTCTATATCAAAACAAAAGTAAAAAGAGGACCCTAATACCACCCCACACACAGGTATGCACACACACATGCATACACACAATTAAAATGAGAGCTTTCAGCTGTAAAATTCCAAGCACTAGCAAAAGGCCGGGGAAAGATTACAGAAACAGGACATTCTTGGTCCCTCTGAAGTCATACCAGTCCTTTTTTTTTTTTTTTTCATCACCTGGCTCTCTCAAGCTGTTTTCTCTGCTAGCCAAAGGCCAAGGACCCCTTTGGCCCTGTGCCAGCATCTATAGCCATCTGGTCTTCCTCAGAAAGGCAAGAGCGCCAGCCTTGTTTACTCACGACAGGTGTGGCCAGCTCTGGCCCAGGTAGTGTGGCACGCCACACCCTCTCTTCTGCTGCCTCAGACCTTACTCACTGGCATACATCAGACTTCATCTGAGATGAACACAGGGCTACGCAGGTGTAAGCCAGTCAGGCAGCAGTGAGGTTTCAACTATGTGGGCTGCACTGAGGAAACAGACAACAGCAATGTTTGTCAGGTCTCCTGTGCAGCCCACTGGTATCTTGTCATTTGTCACTGTGGTCTCTATAAACAGGGCACACTGGCTAAACAGGTTGGTATAGGCCAAACTGTGAGGCAGGGAAACGTGATGTCTTCCTGCTGTTCCCAGCCTCCTGTCCCGAATCTCACCAGAGACAACTGCTCTGGGAAACAGCTCCCACTTTGGAGTTGCCAAACCAGAAGAAACCAGTCCCAGTTTAGCCTTCGCTAGCTGCATGACCTTGAGCAAGGCACACGGCTCTTTTG